>NC_069504.1:1054093310-1054195810 GCF_027579735.1 Bombina bombina
TTTATAGGGCCTGTATTACAGGTTGTGCCGTCCGGCTAAAATGCTTGTGTTAAAGTCTATACCTCCACGATCCATTACGCTTTCTGAGACCAGTACTTATGGATTTTGCGAAACAAAAATGTTTTACAAAACTCATAACTAAAATGTTACAAAGTACACTAACATCCATAAACTACCTATTAACCCCTAAGCCGCCATCCCCCGAATCACAAATACTATAGTAAACATATTAACCCCTAATTCGCCGCCCAACCACATCGCCAACACTAAATAAACCTATTAACCCCTAAACCGCCGACCCCCCAACATCACCAACACTAAGGCCTAGATTTGGAGTTTGGCGTTAGCCGTGAAAACCAGCGTTAGAGGCTCCTAACGCTGGTTTTGGCCGCCCGCTGGTATTTGGAGTCAGTGATTAAAGGGTCTAACGCTCACTTTTCAGCCGCGACTTTTCCATACCGCAGATCCCCTTACGTCAATTGCGTATCCTATCTTTTCAATGGGATCTTCCTAACGCCGGTATTTAGAGTAGTTTCTGAAGTGAGCGTTAGAGCTCTAACGACAAAACTCCAGCCGCAGGAAAATAGCAGGAGTTAAGAGCTTTCTGGGCTAACGCCGGTTCATAAAGCTCTTAACTATTGTACCCTAAAGTACACTAACACCCATAAACTACCTATGTACCCCTAAACCGAGCTCCCCCCACATCGCCGCCACTCGATTAAAAATTTTTAACCCCTAATCTGCCGACCGCCACCTACGTTATACTTATGTACCCCTAATCTGCTGCCCCTAACACCGCCGACCCCTGTATTACATTTATTAACCACTAACCTGCCCCCCACAACGTCGCCGCCAGCTACTTAAAATAATTAACCCCTAATCTTCCGACCGCAAAGCGCCGCCACCTACGTTATCCCTATGTACCCCTAATCTGCTGCCCCTAACACCGCCGACCCCTATATTATATTTATTAACCCCTAATCTGCCCCCCTCAACGTCGCCGACACCTGCCTACACTTATTAACCCCTAATCTGCCGAGCGGACCTGAGCGCTACTATAATAAAGTTATTAACCCCTAATCCGCCTCACTAACCCTATCATAAATAGTATTAACCCCTAATCTGCCCTCCCTAACATCGCCGACACCTAACTTCAATTATTAACCCCTAATCTGACGAGCGGAGCTCACCGCTACTATAATAAATGGATTAACCCCTAAAGCTAAGTCTAACCCTAACACTAACACCCCCCTAAGTTAAATATAATTTAAATCTAACGAAATAAATTAACTCTTATTAAATAAATTATTCCTATTTAAAGCTAAATACTTACCTGTAAAATAAATCCTAATATAGCTACAATATAAATTATAATTATATTATAGCTATTTTAGGATTTATATTTATTTTACAGGCCACTTGGTAATTATTTTAACCAGGTACAATAGCTATTTAATAGTTACCTAGTTAAAATAATAACAAATTTACCTGTAAAATAAATCCTAACCTAAGATATAATTAAACCTAACACTACCCTATCAATAAATTAATTGAATAAACTACCTACAATTACCTACAATTAACCTAACACTGCACTATCAATAAATTAATTAAACACAATTGCTACAAATAAATACAATTACATAAACTAGCTAAAGTACAAAAAATAAAAAAGAACTAAGTTACAAAAAATAAAAAAATATTTACAAACATAAGAAAAATATTACAACAATTTTAAACTAATTACACCTACTCTAAGCCCCCTAATAAAATAACAAAGCCCCCCAAAATAAAAAATTCCCTACCCTATTCTAAATTAAAAAAGGTAAAAGCTCTTTTACCTTACCAGCCCTGAACAGGGCCCTTTGCGGGGCATGCCCCAAGAATTTCAGCTCTTTTGCCTGTAAAAAAAAACATACAATACCCCCCCCAACATTACAACCCACCACCCACATACCCCTAATCTAACCCAAACCCCCCTTAAATAAACCTAACACTAAGCCCCTGAAGATCTTCCTACCTTGTCTTCACCATCCAGGTTCACCGATCCGTCCTGAAGAGCTCCTCCGATGTCCTGATCCAAGCCCAAGCGGGGGGCTGAAGAGGTCCATGATCCGGTCAAAGTCTTCATCCAAGCGGAGCAGAAGAGGATCTTCCATCCGATTGAAGTCTTCATCCAAGCAGCATCCATCCGGAGTGAAGCGGCAGGATCCTGAAGACCTCCAGCGCGGAACATCCATCCGGCCCGACGACTGAACGACGAATGACTGGTTCTTTAAGGGACGTCATCCAAGATGGCGTCCCTCGAATTCCGATTGGCTGATAGGATTCTATCAGCCAATCGGAATTAAGGTAGGAATTTTCTGATTGGCTGATGGAATCAGCCAATCAGAATCAAGTTCAATCCGATTGGCTGATCCGATCAGCCAATCAGATTGAGCTCGCATTCTATTGGCTGATCGGAACAGCCAATAGAATGCGAGCTCAATCTGATTGGCTGATTGGATCAGCCAATCGGATTGAACTTGATTCTGATTGGCTGATTCCATCAGCCAATCAGAAAATTCCTACCTTAATTCCGATTGGCTGATAGAATCCTATCAGCCAATCGGAATTCGAGGGACGCCATCTTGGATGACGTCCCTTAAAGGAACAGTCATTCGTCGTTCAGTCGTCGGGCCGGATGGATGTTCCGCGCTGGAGGTCTTCAGGATCCTGCCGCTTCGCTCCGGATGAATGCTGCTTGGATGAAGACTTCAATCGGATGGAAGATCCTCTTCTGCTCCGCTTGGATGAAGACTTTGACCGGATCATGGACCTCTTCAGCCCCCCGCTTGGGCTTGGATCAGGACATCGGAGGAGCTCTTCAGGACGGATCGGTGAACCTGGATGGTGAAGACAAGGTAGGAAGATCTTCAGGGGCTTAGTGTTAGGTTTATTTAAGGGGGGTTTGGGTTAGATTAGGGGTATGTGGGTGGTGGGTTGTAATGTTGGGGGGGTATTGTATGTTTTTTTTACAGGCAAAAGAGCTGAAATTCTTGGGGCATGCCCCGCAAAGGGCCCTGTTCAGGGCTGGTAAGGTAAAAGAGCTTTTACCTTTTTTAATTTAGAATAGGGTAGGGAATTTTTTATTTTGGGGGGCTTTGTTATTTTATTAGGGGGCTTAGAGTAGGTGTAATTAGTTTAAAATTGTTGTAATATTTTTCTTATGTTTGTAAATATTTTTTTATTTTTTGTAACTTAGTTCTTTTTTATTTTTTGTACTTTAGCTAGTTTATGTAATTGTATTTATTTGTAGCAATTGTGTTTCATTAATTTATTGATAGTGTAGTGTTAGGTTAATTGTAGGTAATTGTAGGTAGTTTATTTAATTAATTTATTGATAGGGTAGTGTTAGGTTTAATTATATCTTAGGTTAGGATTTATTTTACAGGTAAATTTGTTATTATTTTAACTAGGTAACTATTAAATAGCTATTGTACCTGGTTAAAATAATTACCAAGTTGCCTGTAAAATAAATATAAATCCTAAAATAGCTATAATATAATTATAATTTATATTGTAGCTATATTAGGATTTATTTTACAGGTAAGTATTTAGCTTTAAATAGGAATAATTTATTTAATAAGAGTTAATTTATTTTGTTAGATTTAAATTATATTTAATTTAGGGGGGTGTTAGTGTTAGGGTTAGACTTAGCTTTAGGGGTTAATCCATTTATTATAGTAGCGGTGAGCTCCGCTCGTCAGATTAGGGGTTAATAATTGAAGTTAGGTGTCGGCGATGTTAGGGAGGGCAGATTAGGGGTTAATACTATTTATGATAGGGTTAGTGAGACGGATTAGGGGTTAATAACTTTATTATAGTAGCGCTCAGGTCCGCTCGGCAGATTAGGGGTTAATAAGTGTAGGCAGGTGTCGGCGACGTTGTGGGGGGCAGATTAGGGGTTAATAAATATAATATAGGGGTCGGCGATGTTAGGGCAGCAGATTAGGGGTACATAGGGATAACGTAGGTTGCGGCGGTTTACGGAGCGGCAGATTAGGGGTTAAAAATAATATGCAGGGGTCAGCGATAGCGGGGGCAGCAGATTAGGGGTTAATAAGTGTAAGGTTAGGGGTGTTTAGACTCGGGGTACATGTTAGAGTGTTAGGTGCAGACGTAGGAAGTGTTTCCCCATAGGAAACAATGGGGCTGCGTTAGGAGCTGAACGCTGCTTTTTTGCAGGTGTTAGGTTTTTTTTCAGCTCAAACAGCCCCATTGTTTCCTATGGGGATATCGTGCACGAGCACGTTTTTGAGGCTGGCCGCGTCCGTAAGCAACTCTGGTATCGAGAGTTGCATTTGCGGTAAAAATGCTCTACGCTCCTTTTTTGGAGCCTAACGCAGCATTTGTTTGAACTCTCGATACCAGAGTTAAATTTATGGTGCGGCCAGAAAAAAGCCCGCGGAGCGTTAACAGCCCTTCTACCGCCGAACTCCAAATCTAGGCCTAAGTAAGCCTATTAACCCCTAAACCTAACACCCATTAACTTTAAATTAAATTTACAATATAACTATCTTAAAATAAATAAAAACTTACCTGTGAAATAAAAAAAACTACGATTAAACTATAAATAAACCTAACATAACTATTTTAAGAAAAGAAAATAAACGAAAAAAAATAAAAAAATTACAAATTTAAAATAACCTAACACTACAAAAAAAATAAAAATAATCTAACTTTAACAAAAAACAAAGCTAAAATTACAAAAAATAATAAAACACTAAGATTACAAAAAAATAATAACCAAAATGTTCCAAAATAATAAAAATTAAACTTAATCTAATAGCCCTATAAAAACAAAAAAGCCACCCCAAAATAAAAATACCCCCTAACCTAACAATAAACTACCAATAGCCCTTAAAAATGCCTTTTGTAGGGCATTGCCCTAAGTTAAACAGCTCTTTTACATTAAAAAAAATACAAAGTTCCCCCTAACAGTAAACCTCCCCACCCAAACAACCCCCCAAAATAAATAAACCTAAGTCTAAAAAAAAAAAAACTAAGCCGTAGTCTTAGCTTGTGGACAGCCTCAGCTGATCTCTTCAGCGTACAGAGGGACCTGCGATACATGGCCTGATAGAGGGGTACAATCAACAAGGGTAAGAGTGTAGATACGCACAGTCCGGTCTTGAAGACAGTCCGGTCTTGATACCCTGAGTTTTCAATTTACCCTGTGGACCGGGCATGTAAAGGTTATGAGATTGAACCTTAGCGGTTTATTGCTATATTGAAGTGAGGCCTTTCAAACTATATGTATTGAATTTGTTAATATAGTGCCAAAGAAAGTTCTGACATAGTCAGCGGCACACCATTAGTGGAACAGGGCATTGATTTTTATAACAAAGATCTCCTAAGTGCACCAAGTTTAAGCCATTGTGACTTTAAGTACAAGGTTACACATTAATATACCCTGTTACTCTCCTAAACCTGGAACTGTTATATTGTCTAATAATTTTATGTTAGGGTGTTAGGTTTTAACGTAACTTTCTTTTCTCTATAGACATCAATGGGGATTGTGTTATGGCGATTGCCATTCCGCGATCGCAGGTGCTAGTTTTTTTCTAACACTTTCTCTCCATTGATGTCAATGGGGGAAAACGTGCATGAGCATGTCATATTTCAAGCTTAAAGTAAATGGGAACGTGAGAGTGCAATCATATTTTACACTTTAGTTTTGCGTAAAGGGTAATGCGTAAAATAAAAAAAAGCTTCACTAAATACAACATAAATACATTGAAAATTATAGTTACACTCATATAACCAATAGATATCTATAGAAATAGATATATAGGTATAGTTATATACAGATATGTATAGAAAACATTATTTACAATACAAATAAAATGTTCTCTATGTGAAGAACATTGGAATGTGAAATATTATTAACCCCTGTCGGGTTAGTGTGCGAGTAATAAGAGTTTGTTTCTTTTTCTTCTGCCCTCTTCATTGAAGTCTATGGGGAGAATAAGGTAACATGGTCGCGATATTCGTAGTCCTTTTGTTAGAGTACGTTGGGTTAGAGCAGTGTTTTTCAACCAGTGTGCCGCTACACACTAGTGTGCCGTGAGAAATCCTCAGGTGTGCCGCGGCAGACTGACAACAGTGCGGGGGTGTCCCTCTTTCAAATTTTGAAATATTGGGAGGTATGTGACAGGCTCATCAGGCAACATTTACAACCATGACATTGACATTCATTCAAAGACAATCATTATGATTTTTTGTGAATGAATGTCAATATGTCATGTATAGTTTGTAGGAGGCATGACAGCACAGTACAGTGTGTGTGTATGTGTATATATATATGTACACACACTGTATATATATCCTGTATTAGGCTACAATGTGTGATTTTGTAAAATTTTGGGATGGTGGTGTGCCACAGGATTTTTTAATTTAAAAAAGTGTGCCACGGCAAAAAAAAGGTTGCAAATCACTGGGTTAGAGCACTTGTAATCTAGCCCCTATTCTATATTTTGGTTTGCATTTATCATACTTCATTTTGGAGTATATATTTGTTATTTAACATTTTTTCACGCATGTAATGTCACAAATGCATCAACACGATTTTCAATTTAGCTAAAATTCATTAAAGAGATATAAAACCCAGACAGAGCAGACCATTTTTTAAAAAGTGTGCAATTTACTTCTATTATCAAATTTCTTCGTTCCTATGGGATTCTTTGTTGAAGAGATACCTAGGTAGGCATCTGGAGCACTACATGACAGGAAACAGTGCTGCCCTCTAGTGTTCTTGCAAAGGATACCATTCTTGCAAAACTGCTGCCAAATAGTCAAATAGTGCTCCAGACACGTGCACGCTCCTGAAAATTTGATAATAGAAGTAAATTAGAAAGTAGTTTAAAACTGCATGCTCTATTTGAATCACGAAAGAAAAATTTGGGGTTTCATGTCCCTTTAACCCTAACAAAAGTCTTCCCTTTTATGTGTTTCTTTTGACAGTAACAACATTTATAGGTTTAAAGAAATATATTTGCTTAACAGGACGGTACACTGTAAAACTGGTATCCCTTAATGTGTTTCCAATGACTTGTTATACCAGCAGCAGAGTATAAAATGTATGATAAATTGTTCCTTTAAGTTGATTTTGTATATGAAATACATGTTTTTGTTCTTTGACACTACAATCCATTAAAATGGGATGAACTTTCAGTTAAATCAGCTCTCCTTATTCTATTACTTTCTATATACACACGTGCTTTGTTATCTTGCCTCTGTATACCAAAGCCTGATACTTAGATATTAAAAATTAACATTTTATTACTTATTTCCCCTACCTCCCATTGGGAGTGTGCTTCTGTCTACTGGAAAAGTTTACATAGCTGTTTTATAGTCAGTATTTAAGTATTTTCCTTTTATAATATAGGTGGGCATACAACAGGCAAAATCAGCTATTTTAAATGGCAAAACAAAGGTAGATGGGCTATTTGTAAACAAATGAACACACTCCAGCAAGCAAAAAAATTGTAAACAAATTAAATAGGAGAAAATATTAAAGTACACTGCCCATTTTAACCCCCCCCTCATGTTTACAGTTTGATGCCAATATGGCCATGTAATAACCAGAGTTTCCCATGTTAATGAAAAGTTACTAAAATTATTGGCTTTTATTACTGTGCATTCTAGGATCAGACTGGATATTTGCTCCCTCTTGACCCCCCCCCCCCCCGGTAATTCCCAGATTAAAGTGCGGCATGCAGCACTCTAATGCTTACTTAGTGCGCCATAACTAGTACCATCAAAACCCACCTCTTCCCTCTGTTTAGCAAGACAATAGCTGCAAATAATCATTATTGGAGCATGCACAATTATCTGTTACATCGCGCATGAAGGCAGAATTATCAAATGTCTGTCGGACCTGATCCGACAGTGCGGATCAGGTTCGCATGACCTCGCTGGATGCGGAGAGCAATACGCTCTCCGTATTCAGCAGTGCAACGCAGACCCCTGCAGACTCGCGGCCAATCGGCCGCCAGCAGGAGGGTGTCTATCAACTCGATCGGGTTGAATTGTGGCGATTCCTGTCCGCCTGCTCAGAGCAATTGGCCACCTTCATAACTGCTGTTTCTGGCGAGTCCAAAAACACGGGCGCACAAGCTCCATACAGAGCTTGATAAATGGGCCTCATAAACTGGGTTGCTTTGATTGATACTGTAAAAAAACTCAAGGTACAAATGAAAATGGACGGTTATCACTTGGATAAACAGTGTCACAAAGTCTTTTACGTCTGGTAAGCATTGAATGGCGTCAGAATTTTCATATGAATGAAAGATTTTTAGAATTACAAATTATAAAGATAAAAATAAGATTTTAACAAATCATAGATATTGTAGATATTGAGCCCCACAGCTGCCAGGCAGGACTGTGTGATGTCTTCTGCCTTCTTTATACTATTACTATAACTTCACAATAACATCACAACATAACATCAATGCTATGACAAACTTTAAAAGATAAATGTAAAATGCACATGCAGTGAACGAAAAGGTGACACGGCACACACCTCACAGACTAAACTGACTAGCACCACAGTAACACAAAAGAGGAAGCCAGCTCACAACACCCAAAGCAGAGGTTACCTCCTCGGATTGTGGTAGCTGATGGTCATGAAGGGATGAGTTGAGTGAAACAGGATGAGAAAACATGAGGTGTTACAATATTGCGGACAGAAGGTAAAAATGAAGCTACAGATTTACCAAAAGGTGATAGAGATATGACAACTGGTTTTGAGTTGCCATATAAATGTCTGGTGAGAGGTGAGATTCTGAGGTAACATATACATGTATCAGATATCATGTGTGAGATGGTGAAGATCCACAAATACATCATAAATAAGGTGGTCAGGTTATAGGTGAGAGATACTGAAGTACGAAACAGGTGTCATGGGTCAGATTGTGAAGTGTCACACATCATGTGTGAGTTCATGAAGTGCCACTTATGCCTGGTGTAATATGGTGAAGTATCAGGTATGCCTTGTGTGAGATGATCATGTGCCACTTATGCCTGGTGTAAGATGATGATGTGCCACTTATGTCTACTGTGAGATGAAGTGTCACTTATGCCTGGTGTAATATGATGAAGTACCAGGTATGTCTTGTGTGAGATGATCATGTGCCACTTATGCCTGGTGTAAGATAATGACGTGCCACGTATGTCAACTGTGAGATAAAGTACCACTTATGTCCAGTGTTAGATGATGAATTTTCACTTATATCTATTGTGAGATGGTGAGGTATCACATACAGTCATATGCAAAAGTTTAGGCACCCCTGACAATTTCCATGAATTTAATTTATAAATAATTGGATGTTTGGATCAGCAATTTCATTTTCATCTATCAAATAACTGAAGGACACAATAATATTTCAGTGGTGGAATGAGGTTTATTGGATTAACAGAAAATGTGCAATATGCATCAAAACGAAATTAGACGGGTGCATAAATTTGGGCACCCCAACAGAAATATTGCATTAATATTTAGTAGAGCCTCCTTTAGCAGAAATAACAGCCTCTAGACGCTTCCTATAGCCTGTAATGAGTGTCTGGATTCTGGATGAAGGTATTTTGGACCATTCCTCCTTGCAAAATATCTCCAGTTCAGTTAGGTTTGATGGTTGCCGATCATGGACAGCCTGCTTCAAATCACCCCACAGATTTTCAATGATATTCAGGTCTGGGGACTGGAATGGCCATTCCAGAACATTGTACTTGTCCCTCTGCATAAATGTCAGAGTAGATTTTAAACATTGTGTTTTGGGTCGTTGTCTTGTTGAAATATCCAGTTCCGGCATAACTTCAACTTTGTGACTGATTCCTCAACATTATTCTCAAGTATCTGCTGATATTGAGTGAAATCCATGCAACCCTCAACTTTAACAAGATACCCAGTACCGGCACTGGCCACACAGCCCCACAGCATGATGGAATATCCACCAAATTTTACTGTGGCTAGCAAGTGTTTGTCTTGGAACGCTGTGTTCTTTTGCCTCCATGCATATGACCAAATAACTCAATCTTTGTTTCATCAGTCCACAGCACCTTCTTCCAAACTGAAGCTGGCTTGTCCAAATGTGCATTTGCATACCTCAAGCAACTCTGTTTGTGGTGTGTGTGCAGAAAAGGCTTCTTCCGCATCACTCTCCCATACGCTGACTTGTTGAACGATGCACAGTGACACCATCTGCAGCAAGATGATGTTGTAGGTCTTTGGAGGTGGTCTGTGTGCTGTTTTTGATGACCGTTCTCAGCATCCTTTTCCTTTGCCTCTCCGATATTTTACTTCTGGCCTTAACAAGAACTGTGCCTGTGGTCTTTCAATTCCTCACTATGTTCCTCACAGTGGACACTGACAGCTTAAATCTCTGCGATAGCTTTTTGTAGCCTACCCCTAAACCATAATGTTGAACAATGTTTGTTTTCAGGTCATTTAAGAGTTGTTTTGAGGCCCCCATGTTGCCTCTTTGAGGAGAGTCAAAGAGGATAACAACTTGCAATTGGCCACCTTAAATACCTTTACTCATGATTGGATGCACCTGTCTATGAAGTTCAAGGCTTAATGGGCTCAACAAACCAATTGTGTGTTCCAATTAATCAGTGCTAGGTAGTTACAGGTATTCAAATCAACAAAATGACAAGGGTGCCCAAATGTATGCACTTGTCTAATTTCGTTTTGATCCATATTGCACATTTTCTGTTAATCCAATAAACCTCATTTCACTACTGAAATATTAATGTGTCCTTCAGTTATTTGATAGATCAAAATGAAATTGCTGATCCAAACACCCAATTATTTATAAATGAAAATCATGGAAAATGTCAGGGGTGCCTAAACTTTTGCATACGACTGTATATATCAGGTGTAAAATGGAGAGGTGTCACTCAGGTGTTAGTTGTGAGATGCTGAGGTGTGACACAGGTGTTGTGTCAAATTGTGTAGTGCCACATATGCCTGGTGTAAGATGATTTCTGGTGTGAAATCATGAAGAACCACTTATGTCTAACGTGAGATGAGGGAGTTCCACTTTATGTTTAGTGTGAGATGTTGAGGTGTCACACATATATCAGGGATCAGGTGTGAAATATTGACGTGTCACTCTGAGGTCAGGTGTGAGATGATGTGGTATTGCACAGGCCACAGGTGTAAAATGTGGGATTATGAGTTTGCCACAGGTGTCAGACATCTTGATTGAGATGATCAGATGTTGTAAAGGTGATATTTGTAAGATTATGAGGTTTCACACAAGCATTGAGTGTGAAACTGAGGTACCACACAGGTGACATATATGAGATAATGAGGAACCATACAAGTGTCAGGTGAGATGTAAAAATCAACACAGGTGTTATGCATGTGATATAGAGAATTGCCACAGTAGCAGTGTCAAATAAGAGGTAACCTTACTTCGGAATTATAGGAGTGGCATGTGATGGTGTCATATTAGAGAAAGGAGAGGCCGTACAGTATTTAATTGAGATTTATGCAATGGTTTAGTGCCAAACAGGAATGACATTGACATGACTGGTGCCAGATGAAATGGTTAAGTCACAGTGATTTCAAATCAGAGAAGTATAATGGCTTAGTGCTATACAAAGCCTGACATCCTTTGATAAGTGTATGAGGCGATGAATGAACAACATATAATCTTGATGGAAAGTTACTATACATGTAAAGGGGAACTTGACCAAGGTGAGGTGACACAGAGATGTCATAAGGTATGGGTCATGGCTGAGGTATTAGAGAGGTGGAATAGGTGTAACTGAGATGTCATATGAGACCAGAGGAGGGGGTAAGGCGCTATTGTGTAGCCAGATGTAACAAGTGCTAAAGATTAAGTGCCACAGTGTTGTCAGGTTCCATACACAGAGCAAATGAGGTGCCACAGTGGTGTCAGGTACAATATACAGGGTGAATGAAGTGTCAAAATTGCATCAGGTGCAATACACAGGGTGAATGAAGTGTCAAAATGATGTCAGGTGCAATACACAGGGTGAATGAAGTGTCAAAATGGTGTCAGGTACAACACACAGGGTGAATGCAGTGCCACAGTGGTGTTAGGTACATTACACAAAGTGAATGCAGTGCCACAGTGGTGTTAGAATGCAGTGCCACAGTGGGGTTAGGTGCAATACACAAAGTGAATGCAGTGCCACAGTGGTGTCAGGTGCGATACACAGGGTGAATGAGGCGGCACAGTGGTGTTAGGTGCAATATACAGAGTGAATGAAGTGCACAGTGGTGTCAGGTGCAATACACAGAGTGAATTAACTGCCACAGTAGTGTCAGGTGCAATACACAGGTGAATGGAGTGCCACAGTGGTGTCAGGTGCAATACACAGAGTGAATGAGGTGCCACAGTGGTGTCAGGTGCAATACACAGGGTGAATGAGGTGCCACAGTGGTGTTAGGTGCAATACACAGGGTGAATGAGGTGGCACAGTGGTGTTAGGTGCAATACACAGAGTAAATTAAGTGCCACAGTGGTGTTAGGTGCAATACACAGGTGAATGAAGTGCCACAGTGGTGTCAGGTGCAATACACAGGGTGAATGATGTGCCACAGTGGTGTTAGGTGCAATACACAGAGAGAATGAAGTGCCACAGTGGTGTCAGGTGCAATACACAGAGTGAATGAAGTGCCACAGTGGTGTTAGGTGCAATACACAGAGTGAACTAAGTGCCACAGTGGTGTTAGGTGCAATATACAGTTGAATGAAGTGCCACAGTGGTGTCAGGTGCAATACACAGGGTGAATGATGTGCCACAGTGGTGTTAGGTGCAATACACAGAGAGAATGAAGTGCCACAGTGGTGTCAGGTGCAATACACAGAGTGAATGAAGTACCACAGTGGTGTTAGGTGCAATACACAGAGTGAACTAAGTGCCACAGTGGTGCTAGGTGCAATATACAGTTGAATGAAGTGCCACAGTGGTGTCAGGGGATGTGTGGGGTGGCTGAGGTGCCACATAAAGGTGTTTTTGTGACGAGTGCAAGAGATGAAGAAACACTCATATGAAGATTTGAAGTCCGTATGATTGAAAATGATCATAGTGATAAGAATTTTGAGCATTTACACTTAAATGAAGGGGATATTCCAACACAGTGCATTTCAACTTTTAATTGAAACACTTTTGCAATACACTTGTATAATATAAATCATGCTCCTACTAAATGCTATCAGCAGCATTTTAAACAACCTGCTCAGACAGCAGATGTGCTTAATTTACATGCTACAACCCACAACTAGACGTCTGAACAGACATGCTGTTCAAAATGCTGGTGCAATGAGCATATCTGAATATGTTCCATGTGCTTGGGCATAGTAAAGGCTCTCACTGAAACAACGAAAACTTTTACAAGAAGCATCTTTGCTTATACAAATGTATCACAAAACCCCCCATTGATGATGTATTATAAGAAAGCTGTGTGGGAAAAAGGATGCTGATCGCTCACCGCACTATCCATGTAGGCCTCAGTCCAGATGATATCGTGGTCATGGTTGATCACCATCGGCCGGCTCAGTACATGGAGATACTCCATCACATTTTCCTGGACATCAGCCAGTGTTGAGATCTGAGTGTAATACCCTAAGGGAAGAGCACAGATATGACCGTTTTTGATGACCACAATTAACACATTAAAAGGATCAGAGTCTTTATCCATAAAATGTCCAAACCACATTTTAATAATAGCCCTATTATTACAAGTTATTCATTGTCTCCTAAATAAGGGAAACAGGATGCTGATCGCTCACTTATTCAACTTCATAAAAATCATAAAACGTGGATTTATAGGCAAATACGGAAAGTCAGGCAAAAAAGTTCACAAATACAGTATATTTGAGCAATTTTATAAAAAACATCTTTGAATTAATAGTTATTCATTTTTATCCATAGAGATGCATTATAATTATGAAATTTGATTTAAAATAAGCTCTACAATAAGAAAGCAATAAAGCTGTATCAATTCCTGCCCCAATATGTATTAAATATTTGTTTAAAACTGATATATTTTGTGTTTTCTTCTAACAGTCAAAATGCTATCTTCCATAGTCATTTTATTTGGGTAGCAAACAATAATGATACAGCATAACTGTAAAAAGTCGACAGGGAAATATCATCTGAACATCTCTAAGCAAAAAAGGAAGATACTTACCTCACAATTTCCTCAGCTCACCAGAGTAAGTGCTCTGAAAAAGTTATATTTCAGTTACTGCCCAGCTACAGGTTAAAATAAATAAATAAAGAAGAAATGAACAGCAGCCAGTCAGCATCAGCAGTGCTGAGGTCATGAACTGTTTTACTGTGATCTCATGAGATTGCATAGTAAACTTCTTTAAACTGAATAGGGAAATAATATGAATGTGCATGAGGCACACTCCCTTGAAGTCCCAAGACAGGCATACTGACTGGCTTCTTAACCCCTTAACGACACGAGTCGTACAGGGTACGTCGCACACAACCTGGTCTTTAAAGACCAGCGACGTACCCTGTACGACTTTGGGGATTAGATCGCTTCCAGCCGCTTTACGGTTATTGCAGTGATGCCTCGATATCGAGGCATCCTGCAATAACATTTTTCCCCCATCCGATGCAGAGAGAGCCACTCTGTGGCCCTCTCTGCACCGGCATCGATGGCCGCAATCGTTGGTGGGTAGGAGCTGACCGTCGGAGGCGAGTGGGCGGCCATCGGTGACAAATTGAAGAGAGAGGGGGGCGGGATCGGGGGCGGGGTTGTTGGGCGCACGCACGGGAGCGCGCGCGTGCATGGGGGCCGGTGGGTGGGCGCGTGCACGAGGAGGGAGCGGGTGGGAACCGCTACATTACAGCAAAATAATTATATAAGACTGGCAGTAAGGGGGGATACAATCCCCAACAAAAATAAATCTAAGGGATCTGGGAGCGGGTGGGGGATTTGTCTGTGGGGGGGGGGAAGCTACACTACAGAAAAAATGGGGAAAAAAATTAAAAAAACCTAAAAAAAACCCCATTTGTATTTGCAAACAGGGTACTGGCAGACAGCTGCCAGTACCCAAGATGGCTCCCAGTAAGGTAGAGGTGGAGGGTTAGAGAGCTGTTTGGGGGGGGATCAGGGAGGTTGGGGGCTAAGGGGGGATCCTACACAGCTGCATATGTAAATATGCTTTACAATATTTTTTTAAATTTTAAATATACCTTTTATTTTTGTACTGGCAGACTTTCTGCCAGTACTTAAGATGGCGGGGACAATTGTGGGATGGGGGAGGGAAGAGAGCTATTTGGGAGGGATCCTGGGGTGTGATGTGTCAGGTGGGAGGCTGATCTCTACGCTAAAGCTAAAATTAACCCTGCAAGCTCCCTACAAATAAACTAATTAACCCATGCACTGCTGGGCATAATACAGGGAGTGCAGAATTATTAGGCAAGTTGTATTTTTGAGGATTAATTTTATTATTGAACAACAACCATGTTCTCAATGAACCCAAAAAACTCATTAATATCAAAGCTGAAAAGTTTTGGAAGTAGTTTTTAGTTTGTTTTTAGTTATAGCTATTTTAGGGGGATATCTGTGTGTGCAGGTGACTATTACTGTGCATAATTATTAGGCAACTTAACAAAAAACAAATATATACCCATTTCAATTATTTATTTTTACCAGTGAAACCAATATAACATCTCAACATTCACAAATATACATTTCTGACATTCAAAAACAAAACAAAAACAAATCAGTGACCAATATAGCCACCTTTCTTTGCAAGGACACTCAAAAGCCTGCCATCCATGGATTCTGTCAGTGTTTTGATCTGTTCACCATCAACATTGCGTGCAGCAGCAACCACAGCCTCCCAGACACTGTTCAGAGAGGTGTACTGTTTTCCCTCCTTGTAAATCTCACATTTAATGATGGACCACAGGTTCTCAATGGGGTTCAGATCAGGTGAACAAAGAGGCCATGTCATTAGATTTTCTTCTTTTATACCCTTTCTTGCCAGCCACGCTGTGGAGTACTTGGACGCGTGTGATGGAGCATTGTCCTGCATGAAAATCATGTTTTTCTTGAAGGATGCAGACTTCTTCCTGTACCACTGCTTGAAGAAGGTGTCTTCCAGAAACTGGCAGTAGGACTGGGAGTTGAGCTTGACTCCATCCTCAACCCGAAAAGGCCCCACAAGCTCATCTTTGATGATACCAGCCCAAACCAGTACTCCACCTCCACCTTGCTGGCGTCTGAGTCGGACTGGAGCTCTCTGCCCTTTACCAATCCAGCCACGGGTCCATCCATCTGGCCCATCAAGACTCACTCTCATTTCATCAGTCCATAAAACCTTAGAAAAATCAGTCTTGAGATATTTCTTGGCCCAGTCTTGACGTTTCAGCTTGTGTGTCTTGTTCAGTGGTGGTCGTCTTTCAGCCTTTCTTACCTTGGCCATGTCTCTGAGTATTGCACACCTTGTGCTTTTGGGCACTCCAGTGATGTTGCAGCTCTGAAATATGGCCAAACTGGTGGCAAGTGGCATCTTGGCAGCTGCACGCTTGACTTTTCTCAGTTCATGGGCAGTTATTTTGCGCCTTGGTTTTTCCACACGCTTCTTGCGACCCTGTTGACTATTTTGAATGAAACGCTTGATTGTTCGATGATCACGCTTCAGAAGCTTTGCAATTTTAAGAGTGCTGCATCCCTCTGCAAGATATCTCACTATTTTTGACTTTTCTGAGCCTGTCAAGTCCTTCTTTTGACCCATTTTGCCAAAGGAAAGGAAGTTGCCTAATAATTATGCACACCTGATATAGGGTGTTGATGTCATTAGACCACACCCCTTCTCATTACAGAGATGCACATCACCTAATATGCTTAATTGGTAGTAGGCTTTCGAGCCTATACAGCTTGGAGTAAGACAACATGCATAAAGAGGATGATGTGGTCAAAATACTCATTTGCCTAATAATTCTGCACTCCCTGTACACGTGTGGTGCGCAGCGGCATTTAGCGGCCTTATAATTACCAAAAAGCAACGCCAAAGCCATATATGCCTGCTATTTCTGAACAAAGGGGATCCCAGAGAAGCATTTACAATCATTTATGCCATACTTGCAAAAGTTGTTTGTAAATAATTTCAGTGAGAAACCTAAAATTGTGAAAAAATTTAAGTTTTTTTTAATTTGATCGCATTTAGCGGTGAAATGGTAGCATGAAATATACCAAGATGGGCCTAGATCAATACTTGGGGGCCCATTTATCAAAGGGCTTGCGGACCTGATCCGACACTGCGGATCAGGTCCGCAAGACCTCGCTAAATGCGGAGAGCAATACGCTCTCCACATTTAACATTGCACCAGCAGCTCACAAGAGCTGCTGGTGCAACGCCGCCCCCTGCTGACTCGCGGCCAATCGGCCGCCAGCAGGGAGCTGTCAATCAACCCGATCGTATTCGATCGGGTTGATTTCCGGCGGTTCCTGTCCGCCTGCTCAGAGCAGGCGGACAGGGTTATGAAGCAGCGGTCTTTAGACCGCTGCTTCATAACTTGTGTTTCTGGCGAGTCTGAAGACTCGCCAGAAACACGGCCCTTCAAGCTCCATACGGAGCTTGATAAATGGGCCTGTTGGGGTTGTCTACTACACTACACTAAAGCTAAAATTAACCCTAGATGCTCCCTACATGCTCCCTAATTAACCCCTTCACTGCTGGGCATAATACACGTGTGATGCGCAGTGGCATTTAGCGGCCTTCTAATTACCAAAAAGCAACGCCAAAGTCATATATTTCTGATATTTTTGAACAAAGGGGATCCCAGAGAAGCATTTACAACCATTTATGCCATAATTGCACAAGTTGTTTGTAAATAATTTCAGTGAGAAACCTAAAGTTTGTGAAAATATTTGGGAAAAAGTGAACAATTTTTTTTATTTGATTGCATTTGGTGGTGAAATGGTGGCATGAAATATGCCAAAATGGACCTAGATCAATACTTTGGGATGTCTTCTAAAAAAATATATATATATGTCAAGGGTTAATCAGGGATTCCTGACAGATATCAGTGTCCCAATGTAACTAGCGCTAATTTTGAAAAAAAATGGTTTGGAAATAGCAAAGTGCTACTTGTATTTATGGCCCTATAACTTGCAAAAATAAAACAAAGAACATGTAAACATTGGGTATTTCTAAACTCAGGACAAAATTTAGAAACTATTTAGCATGGGTATTTTTTGGTGGTTGTAGATGTGTAACAGATTGTGGGGGTCAAAGTTAGAAAAAGTGTGTTTTTTTCCATTTTTTCCTAATATTTTATCATTTTTTTAAAGTAAATGATAAGATATGATGAAAATAATGGTATCTTTAGAAAAACGGTATATAATATGTGTGGGTACAGTAAATGATTAAGAGGAAAACTACAGCTAAACACAAACACAGCAGAAATGTAAAAATAGCCCTGGTCCTTCAGGGAAAGAAATTGAAAAATGGCCGTGTCCTTAAGGGGTTAAAGTCCTTTACAGTGGGGTGTGAATACCTAGGGGATTTTTCAGGTAAAATATCTTTCTTTTATACATAGAGATGTTCAGGTGATATTTTCTAGTCAGTTTTTAACAGCTATCCTGCATGTGGTTCAACATATGGGTATAATGTCCCTTTAAAGAACAAATAAGTGGTAGAATATGGTAAACTTTAAAGGGATATGGAACCCAAAAAATGTATTTTTTGATTCCTAGGAGCACTACATGACAATAAATAGTGCTGCCATCTAGTGCACCTGCAAATGAATAACATTCTTGCAAAAGTGCTGCCATATAGTGCTCAAGACATGTGCACGCTCCTGAGCTTACATCCCTGCTTTTCAACAAAATATACCAAGAAATTAGGAAAATTTGATAACTTATATTATGCTTACCTGATCATTTTCTTTTCTTCTGATGGGGAGAGTCCACAGGTGCATTCATTACTTTTGGGAATACAGAACCTGTCCACCAGGAGTAGGCAAAGACACCCCAGCCAAAGGCATAAATACCTCCCCCACTTCCCTCATCCCCCAGTCATTCTGCCGAGGGAACAAGGAACAGTAGGAGAAATATCAGGGTGAAAAAGGTGCCAGAAAAATACAAAACGAAATTGACGGCCGCCCCAAAGAAAAAACGCGGAAGAAGAAAAGAAAATGATCAGGTAAGAATAATTTAAGTTTTTCTTCTTAAACGGGGAGAGTCCACAGCTGCATTCATTACAAAACAATACCCAAACTATAGAAGACACTGAATGCAAAACGGGCGTGAACAAGAGGCGGCCCATTCTGACAGCACCACAGCCTGAAATTACCCAAACACAAAAAACCCAACAAAAAAACTGCTTCATCAGAAGCAAAAGGAGCAAAAATGAAAAGGACCAAGTAACAGCCCATCAGTTAAGACCAGTAAGGCCCTTGTTAACGACCGCTCAAAACCCTAGACTTAACCGAGCACTAAGGCCTCCAAGGAGACAAAGTCCTGCAGGCTCCAGGCCCACGCTTAAACTCATATAAGAGAGTCAGAAAGGACCAGAAAAATAACTAGGGCAAAAAGGAACCCCAAGTATAGCTCCAAGAGCGCAAACCAAGGTTGCAACGGGAGAAAGCCACATAGAGAACGAACCCTACCGGCTGAAGGGAAGAAAAATACCAGATCCCTAACTGCGTGGAGTCCAAGGGTCCAATGAAAATGCCCCAATCCTAGCAATCTAGAGGGACAAAGGTAGCCTCCCTTACACAGAGTGCAAACCCGCCCTCAAGATGGAGAGATCGAGGGATAAAAACCAGCACTATAACATTGTTATATGCTCCAGAGGAAGCCACAAGCTTCCCTCAAGAAGACTAAGCGGACGCAAGCCGCCAACACTAGCTAATCAAAGGCTAGTAAACTGCACCAAGACTCTCACAGAAAAAAACTCCAAAGAAGTGCAGAGCAAATCCTTCCCAGAAACAAAAAATGGTGAAGTAAGGCCAGAACCCAAAAGCCAGCAGAGGAAAGCTACCTGCTGAGGTAAGGAAACACCGCAAAGCCTCCCACCCAAGGGAGGCCCACAAAAGGCTCAACACAGCAGTCAAATCAAAACGCCTAAGCAGGGAAAACCACAGGAAAAAGAAGACAACACAATCTCCAGAGCTTCAAGACTATAGTAGCAGACGAGATGCCGTAAGGGGAAGAGAAAGGCCAAAAGGCCCGAGCTTCCAGAAACAGATGACCAGAAAACCAGCTCCAAGAAAAGGAAAAAAAGAGGCACAAACAACCTCGACCCTTTAAGGAAGAGGTATCGTCGCCAATGGATTAAAAAAGGACAATAAAAAAAAAAAAATACCAATAGAGGAGACGAGTAATCGTTACCTAAACTTGGTACCACAGATTTTCAAGGAGTCATCTGAACTTCCAACCCTGTTGAGAAGGAGAAAATGCTAGTTCCCAAACCAAAGTCAAGAACCCCTAAAGAAAGCCTTAGCAGGATCCGAGCTTGGTAAACCCGCCAGCCATCAGGAATAGGACATTGAAGACTGAGCACAATCCCCTCTCATGCCCAACCCAAAGGAATAAACGAGGACCGGCCTGACGTCTAGAAACGAAAGGCCTCCTATAACATACAAAACCAAGAAAGCGAACTCTTCACCAGTGTAAGCAACTCAGCACCCCAAACGGACCAGCCAGTTACAACAGGCACCACGTGGTAGATATGGACCTCAAGGAACAGAAAAACTACTGCCTGACCAGGACCAGCCTGATACAAAGGGCACCCTAGAATTTGTCCAAGGCCACAGAAAGGTTGAAGCCCTAGTAGGGAAAGACAAAATAAACGATTGACATAACATTGTCCTAACATTATATATTTAACTTCCGCGGAAGTGCCAAAACGACCACAAAATCTCTAGTATCAAATCCCAGAGAAAAAAATGTTTCCCAAAAGGAAAAACTATAACAGACATGAGCTTTTTCAAAAGAAAATAAATATACATCCTAACCGGATCAAAGTAAATGAGGGCAGCACCCGCAAGCGAACGCCCAAGAAGAATGGACCCCCTAACAGGACCAGCTGGTCAGAGGCCCAATTCTTCTGAAGCTCTGAACTGGAATAAGATACCTCAAAAAAAAGAAAAAATGGAGACGACAAGGAGATTGACTTCATCCCCCTTTGTCTAATCCTGCTTGCCGTCTGGAACGGAAGACCGAGGATCCATCAACCCATTAGGACTGGGATCCTCCAGCACTGCCAAAACATGCCTCAGCAGGACACGAAGGCATGCCAGTCTATAATGAAAGGCAAGACTTACCTCCGCTGGGGCAACTGATGACCCTGGCCCCGCGGCTTGGACCCCTGAAGCCTCAGAGGAAACTGCTTCCCCAGAGGGCTAATCTGATCCAGACGATCCTACGCCTGACGAGCCCTGGTAAACGGAACACGGTGGAAGATGTAAATGCACCAAAGCCATAGATATGGCAATGCGGAACCGTGTCGTAACTTCTGGAGGAAACAAGCTGCCTTCCGGAGAAGGGGTAATGGCATTTGGGACACCTGCTTGCGTAGCAAGAAAAGGTTCTGGGGCGTGCACCTCGTGGGATATGGGATCCTCAGGGGCGGATGGCTCGGCGGACTCTAAGTTCCCCGATTCAGGAAAAAAGAGCACTCTAATGCGGCATTCGGAACATAACTGATGGGCATTGATTACCCGGGCCATTTCATACTCTTCGGAAGAAGAAGAATCTGAATTAGACATCCGTTTCCACAAAATCAGAATCCTCCATAACTTGGTTATTGAAATTATGGATACAAAATAAACGGCACCTTACACCCCCCAATGGCTAGGGCACTCACCACCTCCTATGACCCAGACAACTAGCGAAACAGAGTCTCTCTGTCGCCACCTGGTTAGGAATATGGAAATGGAGAACAGAAAAACGTGACCACACCCGGCCACAAAGACCGCGCAGCCTGACAAAAAGGCTGGTATGTTCCAAAATAGCCACGAGCCCAAGCATCACTACACATTAGCAGACAGAATCACATAACAAATGTGATTAAAGTCCCCCCTGTTCAATAACCCCCCTCAGGAGATATTAACCCTCGATTCCATAAAGATAAAAGGAGTCCCACTGAGACCCTTCTCTTCTTTTACATTACATTTTCATATTGAAAGTAAAATGAAAATAATCTTACCGGAATCAATGCCGTGGAACAGGAACACGGCCCTTCAAGTGTGACAGATAGTAGCATCACTTCTGACATGGACTTGAGTGAAGAAAGCAGGCAGCGAAACTCGTGAACGCTAATTGCCTATGGAGCTGTTAATATGAGTCGGGATGGTTTCGCAGAAAGACTCTTCCTGCATCTCCGGACTCTAACTTTCATCCAAGCTCTCACTGAGAGGCTGACAGAACTACTTAAAACTTCAGTCCTATTCCGAAGAGTACTACCCTCCATAAGAGACTTATTGAATCTTCTGACACTTCTCTAACAACCTCCTGTGACAAAAGGCAAAGAATGATTGGGGGATGAGGGGAGTGGGAGGATTATTTAAGCCTTTGGCTGGGGTGTCTTTGCCTCCTCCTGGTGGCCAGGTTCTGTATTCCCACAAGTAATGAATGGTGTGGATTCTGCCTGTTTAAGAAGAAAAATAGAAGTAAACTAGAAAGTTGTTTAATTGTCCATTTAAGTAAAATTGGTATACGTTAAAGGGACAGTCAACACCAGAAATGTTGTTGTTTAAAAATAAAGATTATCCCTTTATTACCCATTCCCCAGTTTTGCATCACCAACACTGTTATGGAAATACACTTTTTACCTCTGTGATTACCTTGTATCTAAGCCTCTGCAGACTGCCCCTTATTTCAGTTCTTTTGACAGACTTGCATTTTAGTCAATCATTGCTCACTCCAGGGTAACTTCATGTGCATGAGCTCAATGTTATCTATATGAAACACATGAACTAATGCCCTCTAGTGGTCAAAATGCATTCAGATTAGAGGCAGTCATCAAGGTCTACGAAATTAGCATATGAACCTCCAAGAATTTGCTTTTAACTAAGAATATTTGGTGCTAAAAGTAAATTGGAAAGTTGTTTAAAATTACATTCCCTATTTCCTATATTTTTTTTCAATAGTGAGTCTATGCATATTACATTTTAAGTGCAATTTTTGGCTGGTTCCCTCACAATAACATCCATAATATTAAAGGCACTATAGCACTGCAGTTTTGTGAGCTAATGCTAGCCTGTATCCTAAAAAAAGCATTCTGTCATTTCAGAAAATCTCCTAATACCAGACAGCCCAGTCAGCGAGTGTATGTGTGTCAGTGTGTGTTTGTGTGTGTGTGTGTGTGTGTGTCTATCCAAAACAGAATCTTAGTGTTTAGCCTCATATTGATAAGTGAAAATAAATCTATCAATTTGAAAGTATTACAATGAAGCCCTGGTCACAAATTAAAGTGAGAAGCAAATGCTGAGTCTTTATAGTTTTAACAATGTGATCTGATCTGGGATAACAAATGCTGCAGTGTAAGCCAATGATGGTTGGCAGAAAAAATAAAGGGAAATCAGATTAAGGGCTACTTTATTAAGCAATGAATGCCCATAGTTTCAGGCTATCAATACAACACCACTGCAACAGATATCTCTTTATTTAAAAATAAGTATCTAGTGCAACAGAGGAGAATCTTAGGGGTAGATTTATTAATTGTCGAACAGACATGATTTGCTATAGCCTATATCAAATCATGTCTGCTCGACAATTAATAAATCTACCCCTGCACTAGATACTTATTTTTAAATAAAGAGATATCTGTTGCAGTGGTGTTGTATTGATGACATATAAAGGGGCATACATTTAGTTTAAACTACTGCATTGAGGGCTGATGCTAACTTGAAAAAAATAAAAGGGCTCTGTCAGGGTGCCAGGAATCAGACTGAGACGAGAAGTGCAAAAATAATCACACCTTAATTAATAGCAAAAAATAATTAAAAGTCCACTAGTCAAATAACAAGCCAGGAATAAAAACCAGAGCTGGTAGTCAGACGAGCCGAGTCAGGAGCCAAAGCGAGTAGTCAGACGAGCCGGAATCAGGAACAAGGAGAACAGCAGAGTCAGCAACAAGCCAGGGATCAGGAACCAGGAGGGATGTCAGACAGCCAGGTAATACACAGGATCTCTAACAAACAGGTCTGAGACAACGCAAGGGCAAAGCATACTGAACAGAGGCCCCTTAAATAATAAGTGATGACATCACAATTCTGAGACTGCATCCTGTCTCACACGGATGATGTACACCAGTCTGGCCATAAAAGGAAGTGCAGGAAATGAGCAGCATCACACAGTATGCACCAGAGTCAGCAAGAGAGGTGAGTAAAATGGCTGCCAGCAGCACATGGCAAACAAAACAGGGAAAAAACCCTGACAGTGCCCTCCCCTCAAAAACCCCTCCCCCGCGGGAGGACAAAAGGCTTATTGGGGAAACGGGCATGGAAGGCATAGAGGAGGGCGGGAGCATGAACATCAGAGGAGGGAACTGCTGAACGCTCCTCCAGACCATAGCCCCTCCAGTGAACCAAATACTGTACGCGGCCCCTGGACATACGAGAGTCAATAATGCAGCTGAGGACCTCATACTCCTCATGGTTGTCAACAAAGATAGGACGGGGACGAGGCAACACAGTGGTAAACCGATTACAAACCAATGGTTTCAAAAGGGAGACATGAAAAACATTAGAGATGCGCATTGCAGGAGGAAGGTGAAGAGCGTAGGCCACAGGATTGACCCGTCGGAGTATTCAAAATGTACCAACATAACGGGGAGCCAGTTTATTGGAAGGCACACGAAGATTCAAGTTGCGTGAGGACAGCCAAACTCTCTCACCAACCTGGTAGGAAGGCGCGGGCAGACGACTACGATCAGCCTGGAACTTTTGGCGCTGCATAGAACAATGAAGGCAATCCTGAATCTGTACCCACATGGAACGGAGTTGCCGGAGATGCTCCTCCAAAGCCGGAATACCCTGAGACATGAATGAATTGGGCAACAAGGATGGTTATAACCCATAATTTGCCATGAACAGGGATAACTTGGAGGAAGCATTAATAGCACTATTACGAGCAAACTCTGCCCAAGGTAACAGTTCAGACCAATTATTGTGGTGATCTGAGACATAGCAATGGAGGAACTGTTCCAGAGCTTGATTAGACCGTTCTGCAGCCCCATTGGATTGAGGGTGATATGCTGAGGAGAAGGAAAGCTGGATCCCCATTTTGAGCACAAAAGGAATGCCAAAATCTGGAGACAAACTGGCTACCCTGGTCCAACACTATTTCCTTGGGTAACCCATGTAAACGGAACACCTCCCGGGCAAAAATTGAAGCAAGCTCCTGAGCGGTAGGCAACTTCTTCAAGGGAATGCAATGTGACATTTTAGAAAAACGGTCAACCACCATAAGGATAACAGTATTGCCATTGGAAACAGGTAGCTCAACAATGAAGTCCATGGAAAGATGTGTCCAAGGATGCTCACCATTAGCAATAGGTTGAAGAAGACCCACAGGAAGACGTTGAGGAGTCTTATTCTGTGCACAAACTGAGCAGGAGGCAACATACGCAACAACATCAGAACAAAGACCTGGCCACCAGAATTGTAGAGTGACAGACCAAATCATTTGGTTCTTGCCTGGGTGACCTGCGGCTTTAGGATAGTGGTAAGTGTGCGAAAATTTATTTTGAAGATTCTCAGGAACAAAACACTTACCACTAAGTTTCTCAGGAGGTGCATTGGTTTGTGCAGCCAGGATCTCCTCCCCCAAGGGAGAAGTCAAATTAGTATGTATGGTAGCCAAAATATGGTCAGGAGGTATAACTGGACAGAGGGGAAAATTGTTGAGAGAGGGCATCAGCCCTAACATTCTTACTACCAGGCAGGTAGGAGTCCACATAATTAAACCGAGAAAAAAATAGCGCCCATCTGGCCTGTCGGGGAGACAAACGTTTTGCTTCAGATAGATAAGTTAAATTCTTGTGGTCAGTAAGAATGAGCACTGGCACGCTATTCTTCTTGAGAAGATGCCTCCATTCCTTGAGTGCCAAAATTATGGCCAGTAATTCCCTGTCGCCAATTTCATAATTGCACTCTACTGGAGACAATTTCTTAGAGAAGAAACCACATGGATGCAAGAAACCGTCAGGCTTAGGATGTTGAGACAAGAGGGCACCTACTCCAGTCTCAGACGCATCGACCTCAAGAACGAAAGGCAGGACAGGGTTAGGATGAGCCA
This sequence comes from Bombina bombina, assembly GCF_027579735.1. NCBI lineage: Eukaryota > Metazoa > Chordata > Amphibia > Anura > Bombinatoridae > Bombina > Bombina bombina. Next base: position 1,054,119,607 of record NC_069504.1, read on the forward strand.
GAACTGGAGCGGCAACCTTTAGACTATCAAAGCCTTAATGGCAGTAGATGACCAATGGAGTGGATCATTCTCTTTATGGGTCATGTCTGTGATAGGTTTGACCAAGGAAGAAAAGTTTTTAATAAACTTTCTATAGTAATTGGCCAAACCCAAAAAATGTTGAATAGACCGAAGACCAACTGGGCGAGGCCACTGCAGAACTGCAGGTAACTTGTCAGGATCCATGGAGAACCCTGCAATGGAGATAACATAACCTAGGAAGGTTACTTGAGTCTGATGGAACTCACATTTCTCGAGTTTACAAAACAGGCCGTTCTCACGTAGTCTCTGAAGAACCCGTGTAACATCAGAATGATGAGCCTCAAGTGTGGGTGAGTGTATGAGGATGTCGTCCAAGTACACTACAACAAACTGTTGCAACATATCTCGTAGGACATCATTAATAAATTCCTGAAAAACAGCAGGAACATTACATAGGCCAAAGGGCATTACAAGATACTCATAATGCCCGCTCCTGGTGTTAAATGCTGTTTTCCATTCGTGCCTGTATAGTGACAGGCATCGCAGGGGCTTCACGTTTTGCTTAGCCTATCAAAATAAAAAATCCCCCCAAAATAAAAAAAAACCTAGCCTACAATAAACTTTATTAACAAAATGACAATGTTAAGTATAGGAAAAGGGGGCATGCTGCTTAGAAGCCTGTATCTCAGGCATCTAAGCAGCTACAGACCCCCAAAACCCACCGTTGGAAAGGTAACCGCCTAACCTTTCCAACAGTTTAAGTCTTGGGGATCTGAAAAAAAAATATTTTAAAAAAATAAATATTTAAAAAAAAAAACTTAAAACAGCTTAGCATCCAGGTGGGAAAGTGCTTAGCACTCAAGGGGTTAAATAATAAGTGATGACATCACAATTCTGAGATTGCATCCTGTCTCACACGAATGATGTACACCAGTCTGGCCATAAAAGGAAGTGCAGGAAATGAGCAGCATCACACAGTATGCACCAGATTCAGCAAAAGAGTTGAGTAAAATGGCTGCCAGCAGCACATGGCAAACAAAACAGGGAAAAAACCCTGACAGGCTCATAATGACTGGTATTTTATATATATTTAAATAAATATCGGCTAGATTACGAGTTTTGCGGTATGAGTGAAAAAGCAGCGTTATGGCTCTTTTTCACAACCGCTGCTACTACGAGTCTTGCAGGTATATCTGTACCGCACACTTTTTTGGCCGTAACACAACGTAACTACCGCAGCTTTTAAAAAGTGCTTTTTCAATGGGACTTCCATAGCGCCGGTATTACGAGTTTGCCTGTCCGGCCAAAAAGTGAGCGGTACAGCCTATACCGTCAAGATTCGTACCGTAAACTGAAAGTCAGTAGTTATGGGTTTTACCCTACAACGCCGTAACATAAAACTCATAACTAAAGTGCTAAAAAGTACACTAACACCCATAAACTACCTATTAACCTCTAAACCGAGGCCCTCCCACATCGCAAACACTAAAATAAAATTATTAACCCCTAATCTGCCGCTCCCGACATAGCCGCCACTAGAATAAAAATATTAACCCCTAAACCGCCGCACTCCCGCATTGTAAACACTAGTTAAATATTATTAACCCCTAATCTGCTACCCCCAAAATTGCCGCCACTATACTAGTTATTAACCCCTAAACCTAATCCTAAATCTAACCCTAACACCCCTAACTTTAATATAATTAAAATAAATATTACTATCATTAACTAAATAATTCCTATTTAAAACTAAATACCGTACTTACCTGTGAAATAAAACCTAAGCTAGCTACAATATAACAAATAGTTATATTGTATCTAGCTTAGGTTTTATTTTTATTTCACAGGCCAGTTTGTATTTATTTTAACTAGGTAGACTAGTTAGTAAATAGTTATTAACTATTTACTAACTACATAGTTAAAATAAATACAAATTTACCTGTAAAATAAAACCTAACCTGAGTTACACCAACACCTAACCTTACACTACAATTAAATACATTACATTAATTAAATACAATTAACTAAATTGCAACCCCCCCCCCACTAAATTACACAATATAAACAAGAAATTATCAAATATTTAAACTAATTACACCTAATCTAATAGCCCTATCAAAATAAAAAATCCCCCCAAAATAAAAAAACCCTAGCCTACAATAAACTACCAATGGCCCTTAAAAGGGCCTTTTGCGGGGCATTACCCCAAAGAAATCAGCTTTTTTACCTGTAAAAATGCAAACAACCCCCCAACAGTAAAACCCATCACCCACACAACCAACCCCCCAAATAAAATCCTACATAAAAAAATCTAAGCTCCCCATTGCCCTGAAAAGGGCATTTCGATGGGCATTGCCCTTAAAAGGGCATTTAGCTCTTTCTCTGCAAAACCCTAATATAAAAATAAAACCCACCCAATAAACCCTTAAAAAAAACTAACACTAACCCCCGAAAATCCACTTACAGTTTTTGAAGACCGGACATCCATCCTCAACGAAGCAGCAGAAGTCCTCAGCGAAGCCGACAGAAGTCTTCATCCAAGCGGGCCGAAGTCTTCATCCAAGCCGGCAGAAGTCTTCATCCAGACAACATCTTCTATCTTCATCCATCCGGCGCAGAACGGCTCCATCTTTAAGACATTCGGCGCGGAGCATCCTCTTCTTTCTACGGCTAACGAAGAATGAAGGTTCCTTTAAGGGACGTCATCCAAGATGGCGTCCCTTGAATTCCGATTGGCTGATAGAATTCTATTAGCCAATCGGAATTAAAGGTGAAAAATTCTTATTGGCTGATGCAATCAGCCAATAGGATTGAGCTTCAATCCTATTGGCTGATCCAATCAGCCAATAGGATTGAGCTTGCATTCTATTGGCTGTTCCAATCAGCCAATAGAATGCAAGCTCAATCCTATTGGCTGATTGGATCAGCCAATAGGATTGAAGCTCAAACCTATTGGCTGATTGAACCAGACAGAAGAAACAAAGAACTTGTAAATGCATAATGCATCATTTTTTTGTGTCCAATTAAAATATTTATAGGAACACAAAGGACCCTTAAGTTATAGAAAAAAAAATATTGGAAAAGAATGAATAGAATAAAAAAAATCTATGAAAGAAACCAAACAGAAAAAAAAAGATCCTACTTATTCTACTTGGTTTGCTTTTTTTCAAGCACTGCTTGTTTTTTTAAATAGTGCCTGAAAATGTGCTGAATATTGGCAGTGTATTTTCAAAATGCGACTCACATTTTAATTTTTATTGTTTTCACTTGGCCAAAAATTGCACAGGTTTAGTAAGGGATCCCAGAATTTCTAGTGGCAGCCATGGTGGACCTAAGCAACTCCACTTTTAAACAGTGGCATTCACAAACTTGTTGATAACCCTGATGTCTAGAACAGACGAAAAAACGTAATCCTCTCTAGGGACGTAAAACATATTGGACGCCTTGAACTTTAAATGCTGTGGCTTCTACTGATAAACTTCATGCATGAGACCAACTGATTGGTTAATTCAGTAAGAATAAGCTTTTTCAAAACATGAATTAGGGCAAAAGACTCCTCCTGGAGTAAATCTATGAAAGATTCAAACCAGATACTGATAGATGTGGGTAGACAAGTGGTATAGTCATTTAAGAAAAGGGAGAACAAGCAACTTCAAAAAGATTGCATAAGGAGGATTCACAGTCAATATGATCCTGATGTAAGTTATCATATATGAGTGAAACACTAATATATTTTACAAAAGCTGAGAGCAAGGCATCCACAACTGGAGGTGATTCATAAGACTTGAAGATAGCCTTTGAGATGGGCTAAAGAAATGGAAAACATTTTGACATATAAATATTCCTTGTTTTATCCATACCTCGTTTACAAAATCAGAGAAAATCCCTCAAAGAAGAAATGTATTCCTCCATAGCTTAGGCCTGGAAACCTCTGTCCATGGTACTGAAAATTCAAATGTCCTCTTCTTATTCCAAGAAATTAATTAATTTACTTGTTTTATTATGCTTAAAATAGCCCAAGAATTATAGGAAAGCTCAGAAGTTTCCAAGGAGTGATTCATTATCAGGAATATTCATTGTCAGTCTCCAGAGACTTCTGGGGTATGTATCAACCAGCCTAAGGGTTCTGTCTGTAAGCTTATGGTATTTTAACAAAGAGAGGGTCTGTTCCTTAATAATCCCCTATAAAAGAGTAATATAGTCTGCCTTTCTCCCACAAAACTGTATTTTGATCTAGTCTGCCTCCATGCACTCCTACATGAGAAACCCAGTGTGACATGCACAATGGGTTGTGAATTATTATGAATCTAAACTGCAAACAAGAGACCAATGCCTCATTAAATATATACAGAGGAAAACAGTAAAGCAAAGGAGACTGCTGATTTACTAATAGTCTTTTGTAACAAAAGAATGTTATGACTGTGACATCCTATATAATAAAAGGCCAGGTATGTTTGTCAGATGTAGTCATGCGCAGTAGAGACTGCGCAAGGACAAACATAAGAGAGGGGGAAGAGGGGGCAAAATAGAGGGGGGGGGGGAGAGAGCTAAAGAGAGGGGGAAGAGAGAAAGAGAGCAAAAGAGAGGGGGGAGAGAGAGTTAAAGAGATGGGGGAGAGAGAGTTAAAGAGAGGGAAGAGAGTTAAAGAGAGGGGAGAGAGAGCAAAAGAGAGGGGGGAGAGAGAGCTAAAGAGAGGGGGAGAGAGAAAGAGAGGGGGAGAGAGAAAGAGATGGGGAGAGAGCAAATGAGAGGGGGAAAGAGAGAGCAAAAGAGAGGGAGGAGAGAGAGCAAAAGAGAGGGGGGAAGAGAGCAAAAGAGAGAGGGGAGAGAGAGCAAAAGAAAGGGGGAGAGAGAAAGAGAGCAAAAGAGAGCGGGAGAGAGAAAAGGAGAGGGGGAGAGAGAGCAAAGGAGAGGTGGGAGAGATAGCAAAGGAGAGGGGGAGAGAGCAAAGGAGAGGGAGAGCAAAAGAGGGGGGAGAGAGAGAAAAGGAGAGGGGGGAGAGAGAGCAAAGGAGAGGGGGAGAGAGAGCAAAGGAGAGAGGGAGAGAGAGCAAAGAAGAGGGGGAGAGAGTGCAAATGAGAGAGGGAGGGAGAGCAAAAGAGAGGGGGGAAAGAGAGCAAAAGAGAGGGGGGAGAGAGAGCAAAAGAGAGGAGGGAGAGAGAGCAAAAGAGAGGGGGGAGAAAGAGCAAAAGAGAGCAGGGAGAGAGAGCAAAATAAAGGGGGAGAGAGAAAGAGAGCAAAAGAGAGGGGGAGAGAGAGCAAAGGAGAGGGGGGAGAAAGAGCAAAGGAGAGGGGGGGAGAGCAAAGGAGAGGGAGAGCAAAAGAGGGGGAAAGAGAGCAAAGGGGAGGGGGGAGAGAGAGCAAAGGAGAGAGGGAGAGAGAGCAAAGGAGAGGGGGGAGAGAGAGCAAAGGAGAGGGGGGAGAGCAAAAGAGAGGGGGAGAGAGAGCAAAAGAGAGGGGGAGAGAGAGCAAAAAAGAGAGGGGAGAGAGAGCAAAGGAGAGGGGGGAGAGAGGGCAAAGGAGAGAGGGAGAGAGAGCAAAGGAGATGGGGAGAGAGAGAGCAAAGGAGAGAGGGGAGAACAAAAGAGAGGGGGAGAGAGAGAGCAAAAGAGAGGGGGAGAGAGAGCAAAAGAGAGGGGGAGAGAGAGCAAAAAAAGAGAGGGGAGAGAGAGCAAAAGAGGGGGAGAGAGAGCAAAAGAGGGGGAGAGAGCAAAAGAGGGGGAGAGAGCAAAAGAGGGGGAGAGAGAGCAAAATAGGTGGGAGAGAGAAAGCAAAAGAGGTGGGAGAGAGAAAGCAAAAGGGGGGGAGCAAAAGAGAGGGGGAGAGAGAGAAAAAGAAAGGAGGAGAGAGAGCAAAAGAGAGGGGGAAGAGAGAGAGCAAGGGGTGGGACCGCTGTACTACAAAAAATGGCCCGTGTGCACGGGCTTTAGGACTAGTATGTTAATAATATATAACAAACTGGGTCATATATTACTACACTTGTGGTAATTTTTGATATTACGGAGTTGTCAGATTATAACCTGGGGAGACAGCTGGCTGATAAATCTCTGGGAGCGGAGTTTCCAGTTTGAAGCACTGATAAATTATAGTTGATTTGCTTTGCGGGTCATTTTCCCTGCAGCAGTGCCGATTCCGACTTTCATTTAGGACCTGCTTATACTTATGGTAGCTGAAGGTAAGGAGACCTGAACTGAACCTCTCAAAAGCTGAAGTTAATTGTAGTAGGTGGGGAAAAATTAGATCGGATACCCACTGGGAAATGCAGCAAGAGCGCTCAATACCAAGACACTGAGAGATAGACTCTGACCTTCGCCCCAAATGCTAATGTGGAGTAATTTTCCGGTGTTGTTCAGTGAAGAAATCTTAGCTGCAGTGAGTGAGAGGTTGTGTTATGAAACTCGAAACTGTGTAACACCCTTGATAAAGCTGAATGTTCTGGTGAGTGCCCATTGTGGAAAGTGAGAGAGAGCGTAATCCGAGGCTGTAAATAATTAACAGGATCCGAAGCCGTAGGTAGTCAAGAACAGAGACATTAACGTTGAGATGGAAGTCTCTGTTTTAATTCAGCACAGATTTGCTCAGCAAGAGTTAGCAGTTCATTAACTGCTTGCAGGGAGATCAGGTAATCTTCCAGGTTTGCAGAGCAAGAGTACGTCCAACTTCTAACATGCTTGAGGGTAACTAAGCAAGGTGAAAAGTAATAGGCGTGTTTAAGAAGGGTTATTATGTCCTGACACCCAGATATGTTACTCTTTGGCAATCTCATTGGCACACAGGATCAGGATACAATCTCATGAGGCCCCTGTTGACACATAGGTGTCTTCTCCTTTTATCACACAAGTAAGGATAAATAACCATTACTATAAAAACAAACAATTTTCCCTTCAGTCACACAGTGGAGGATTTCTTCAACGAACCCTATTGGGCACACAACAAGTGCCTGAAGAATGTTTTCAATATTTTTTATTGAAACCAACAAAAGTACAAATATATTTCAAGACATCTGGCATATGATTCTGGCTACATTTTCAATAATTTAACATTATATATAACATAAATATTCATAACATATAAAGAAATATACAAGATCCTCAACTATTTCCAAAATCTTATTATAGGTTAGTGTTAGATAAAACTCTAAGCTATACCTGTATTTAGTACATAAACAGAGTGAAAATTACTTTTAACTATCTAGAAAGAAGCCAAGTACTCACTTTTAATTACTTAACCCCTTAACGACCAGCAACGTACCCTGTACATCTCTGGTCTTTCTATGTGGATTGCATTTTTAATAGTAGGGTCTCGCCGCCAGCAGCAAGACCATGTTATTTCCAGTGGCCATCAGGAGGGAGGGTATAATAGTGTTATTATAATCAAGAAAACCCTTAACAATGAAATTGAATGCACTACAACAGGAATCATATTTCAATAGCCAAACTCGTCTTATTCGGAGAGGCAATCTGTACTTGTTATTGGAGTAGACAAGGCTAGCCATGGTCAATATGTTAACTATTGATTTGCAATTTCTTATCTGATAATCTCTGCTGAAGCCAATTAGGGTGGGATATATGACAGTTTTAGCCTTACATGTGCTCTTTTATTTGTCAGAAGTCTTAGTTTAATTTTCAGACATAGGCCCCCATTCAACAAGCTCCAGACAGGCATGATTAGCTGACGAACACCTGTCCACCCGGCATTAAGGTGAGCTTGCAGCAAATATGCTACTCGCTTTTGCAACACCAGCCCCTGCTTAAGCTTGACCAATCATGCAGGAGCAGGGGCTGTCAATCACCCCTGTCATACTAGCCTTGTGTGATTGATAACCGCCAGCTCAGAGCTGGCTCATGCAAGCCTGCTCCAAAGATGGATCCACAACTTGGCAAAGGGAGCCCATAGATTACAGGAAACGTGGGCAATATAAATAATTAAACTGTACTGTAAAGTTATTTTACTACACATAATTTAATGTTTTAAATTAAAATCTTTTTACTGACCCTCTACGGTTTCCTTTTATTTGCTTGAATTATTGTCATTTTGCTAAATTGTTACCGATAGATGCTTTTATTAATTCTGAGAAAAGGAACTATGATGACAGCAATACCTTAATATGATTTACTGATAGTCGGGAGGTTAAATTAAAATGTTGTTCTAACTTATACTGTGATTTTTAATATGCCAATAAAATGTTGACTATAGGATTATAATCACGATAAGTGTCAGACAACAAAAATACCAACATTTACTAGCAGCCTCTAATCCTGTGACACTATTCTGGCACCATAAAATTTAGGACTCACTATTCTGAAAGTTAATATTCCTATAGTTAAAATAATCACAATGTTTTATCACCTAATTGTGGTGTATTTTTCTTTAAATAATTTATTACCAGCCATTTGCAGTTTTGTTGTTTGTTCTGATGCTGTACCTGGAAATGTATTCATACCAACATGAAATGTATTCAAAGTTTTAAGGACAACGGCAGTGATAGACAAAAAAACAAACATAAAAGAACAATGAGATTATACAGATTCTGGGAAATCTGCTCTTTAACAGCAGTATACAATGAAAAGCTGCTGACAGTCATCTAGATTCATTAACCTCTTCTCTCCTCTCCATTCAATGGCATTTTTATGCTATTCTTTCATTGAAGAGCTCTCAGCTGTAAAATCCATTAGTTTTAAATGTTTAATGTTTTAAGCATTAGTGAGGCATGAAACGTTATAACAGTGATATAAAGGGATATAGTATATGACAAAGTGATGGCCTGTATATCTACCCACACATACACATAAAAATCCACACACGTATATATATATATATAATTTACATGTAGGGTTGCCACCCGCCCCGGTATCACCGGGACAGTCCCGGTCTGGTGGTGTATGTCCCGTGTCCCGGAACTACCCTTAAATGTCCCGAGCTAAGAGCTCCCCTGGTGCAGCAAGCAGCATTGAGCACAGATTTAAAAAAAAAAGCTGGCCAGGGGAGCTCTTAGACCGGGACCGGGATGAGAGAGTGAGATGGAGGCGGAGCCTGGAGTGGACAGTGTGTGGGAGGCTGGGAGCTTGAGGGGGGAAGGAGGGTTGAGGCTCGAGGAGGAGATTCGTCACGTCCTACGCTGTGATGATGCGCATAACAGTGTGCTCACTGCTCCGTGCTCAGTCAGGACTCAGCAGAGGTGCGTGGTTTGTCTTTATTCTGCAGCCAAGTGGGAAAACACAGAATTTTCTATATTTACTTTTCTGTAACTTATTGGAGTGTCTTTATGGCAGAGAGGAATACAAAAGATGTAAAGGGACCCAACAAAAAGCACATTTAGTCACAAGTGGCTAATAGGAAAAAACTGAAGGCATTGCGTATTTGTGTAAAATGGAATGGTTTTGCAGTTCAATATCATCCTTACAGCTATGTAAGAGGCTTATGTAACCGGGCTATCCCAACATTACATTTTTTTAGCACCAGAGAGAGAGCTGCAGAATTCATTCTTATGTCATCATAGTTTACATTCTTATCACTGACGCTCACTCATCTCTGCATCCTTAGGCCTAGATTTAGAGATTGGCGGTAGCCGTGAAAACCAGCGTTAGAGGCTCCTAACGCTAGTTTTAGGCTACCTCCGGTATTTGGAGTCACTCAAAAAAGGGTCTAACGCTCACTTTTCAGCCGCGACTTTTCCATACCGCAGATCCCCTTACGTAAATTGCGTATCCTATCTTTTCAATGGGATTTTTCTAACTCCGGTATTTAGAGTCGTGTCTGAAGTGAGCGTTAGAAATCTAACGACAAAACTCCAGCCGCAGAAAAAAGTCAGTAGTTAAGAGCTTTCTGGGCTAACGCCGGTTCATAAAGCTCTTAACTACTATACTCTAAAGTACACTAACACCCATAAACTACCTATGTACCCCTAAACCGAGGTCCCCCCACATCGCCGAAACTCGATTAAATTTTTGTAACCCCTAATCTGCCGACCGCCACCTACGTTATCCTTATGTACCCCTAATCTGCTGCCCCTAACACCGCCGACCCCTATATTATATTTATTAACCCCTAATCTGCCCCCCACAACGTCGCCGCCAGCTACCTACACTTATTAACCCCTAATCTGTCGTCCGCACGCCGCCGCCAGCTACATTATCCCTATGTACCCCTAATCTGCTGCCCTAACATCGCCGACCCCTATATTATATTTATTAACCCCTAACCTGCCCCCCACAACGTAACACCCATAAACTACCTATGTACCCCTAAACCGAGGTCCCCCCACATCGCCGCAACTCGATTAAATTTTTTTAACCCCTAATCTGCCGACCGCCATCTACGTTATCCTTACGTACCCCTAATCTGCTGCCCCTAACACCGCCGACCCCTATATTATATTTATTAACCCCTAATCTGCCCCCCACAACGTCGCCGCCAGCTACCTACAATAATTAACCCCTAATCTGCAGACCGCAAAGAGCCGCCAGCTACATTATAGCTATGTACCCCTAATCTGCTGCCCCTAACACCGCCGACCCCTATATTATATTTATTAACCCCTAACCTGCCCTCCCTAACATCGCCGACACCTAACTTCAATTATTAACCCCTAATCGTCAGACCGAATCTCGCCGCTATTCTAATAAATGTATTAACCCCTAAAGCTAAGTCTAACCCTAACACTAACACCCCCCTAAATTAAATATAATTTTAATCTAACGAAATTAATTCACTCTTATTAAATAAATTATTCCTATTTAAAGCTAAATACTTACCTGTAAAATAAATCCTAATATAGCTACAATATAAATTATAATTATATTATAGCTATTTTAGGATTAATATTTATTTTACAGGCAACTTGGTAATTATTTTAACCAGGTACAATAGCTATTAAATAGTTAAGAACTATTTAATAGTTACCTAGTTAAAATAATTACAAAATTACCTGTAAAATAAATCCTAACCTAAGTTACAATTAAACCTAACACTACACTATCAATAAATTAATTAAATAAAATACCTACAATTACCTACAATTAAACCTAACACTACACTATCAATAAATAAATTAAATACAATACCTACAAATAACTACAATGAAATAAACTAACTAAAGTACAAAAAATAAAAAAGAACTAAGTTACAAAAAATAAAAAAATATTTACAAACATAAGAAAAATATTACAACAATTTTAAACTAATTACACCTACTCTAAGCCCCCTAATAAAATAACAAAGCCCCCCAAAATAAAAAAATGCCCTACCCTATTCTAAATTACTAAAGTTCAAAGCTCTTTTACCTTACCAGCCCTGAACAGGGCCCTTTGCGGGGCATGCCCCAAGAAGTTCAGCTCTTTTGCCTGTAAAAAAAAACATACAATACCCCCCCCAACATTACAACCCACCACCCACATACCCCTAATCTACCCCAAACCCCCCTTAAATAAACCTAACACTAAGCCCCTGAAGATCATCCTACCTTGTCTTCACCATACCAGGTTCACCGATCCGTCCTGGCTCCAAAATCTTCATCCAACCCAAGCGGGGGCTGGCGATCCATCTTCCGGCGGCTGAAGAGGTCCAGAAGAGGCTCCAAAGTCTTCATCCTATCTGGGAAGAAGAGTAGATCCGGACCGGCAACCATCATCTTCCAAGCGGCATCTTCTATCTTCATCCGATGAGGACCGGCTCCATCCTGAAGACCTCCACCGCGGACCCATCTTCATCCGGCGACGTCCAACTGAAGAATGACGGTTCCTTTAAGAGACGTCATCCAAGATGGCGTCCCTCGAATTCCGATTGGCTGATAGGATTCTATCAGCCAATCGGAATTAAGGTAGGAATATTCTGATTGGCTGATGGAATCAGCCAATCAGAATCAAGATCAATCCGATTGGCTGATCCAATCAGCCAATCAGATTAAGCTCGCATTCTATTGGCTGATCGGATTGTAGATAATTGTAGATAGTTTATTTAATTTATTTAATGATAGTGTAGTGTTAGGTTTAATTGTAACTTAGGTTAGGATTTATTTTACAGGTAATTTTGTTATTATTTTAACTAGGTAACTATTAAATAGTTATTAACTATTTAATAGCTATTGTACCTGGTTAAAATAATTACAAAGTTACCTGTAAAATAAATATTAATCCTAAAATAGCTATAATATAATTATAATTTATATTGTAGCTATATTAGGGTTTATTTTACAGGTAAGTATTTAGCTTTAAATAGGAATAATTTATTTAATAAGAGATAATTAATTTCGTTAGATGTAAATTATATTTAACTTAGGGGGGTGTTAGTGTTAGGGTTAGACTTAGCTTTAGGGGTTAATACATTTATTAGAATAGCGGTGAGCTCCAGTCGGCAGATTAGGGGTTAATAATTGAAGTTAGGTGTCGGCGATGTTAGGGAGGGCAGATTAGGGGTTAATACTATTTATTATAGGGTTAGTGAGGCGGATTAGGGGTTAATAACTTTATTATAGTAGCGCTCAGGTCCGGTCGGCAGATTAGGGGTTAATAAGTGTAGGCAGGTGGAGGCGACGTTGTGGGGGGCAGATTAGGGGTTAATAAATATAATATAGGGGTCGGCGATGTTAGGGCAGCAGATTAGGGGTACATAGGGATAATGTAAGTAGCGGCGGTTTACGGAGCGGCAGATTAGGGGTTAATAATAATATGCAGGGGTCAGAGATAGCGGGGGCGGCAGATTAGGGGTTAATAAGTGTAAGGTTAGGGGTGTTTAGACTCGGGGTACATGTTAGAGTGTTAGGTGCAGACGTAGGAAGTGTTTCCGCATAGCAAACAATGGGGCTGCGTTAGGAGCTTAACGCTGCTTTTTTGCAGGTGTTAGGTTTTTTTCCAGCTCAAACAGCCCCATTGTTTCCTATGGGGGAATCGTGCACGAGCACGTTTTTGAGGCTGGCCGCGTCCGTAAGCAACTCTGGTATCGAGAGTTGAAGCTGCGTTAAATATGCTCTACGCTCCTTTTTTGGAGCCTAACGCAGCCTTTATGTGGACTCTCAATACCAGAGTTATTTTTATGGTGCGGCCAGAAAAAAGCCGGCGTTAGCTACGCGGGTCCTTACCGACAAAACTCTAAATCTAGCCGTTAGTGAATTCAGAGAACTTGCACTAACCCAGCTGCTAAAAGTTTAAAATAATTATGTCAGATATTTTTTGTGATGCATGTAGATCCAACATTTTCTTTTTAGAATTCATATAATTATCAAGTTTTAGAAACCTTTTACAACTCCAGTGTGTGACTGTGAGAGTGTGTGTATCTGTGTGTCTGAGAGTGTGCATCATTCTCTGTGTGTGTAAGTATCTGTGTGTGTATGTGTATCTCTGTGTGTGTGTGTATCTGTGTGTGTGTGTGTGTGTGTCTGTGTGTGTGTGTGTGTATCTGTGTGTGTGTGTGTGTATCTCTGTGTGTGTATATCTGTGTGTGTGTTTGTATCTGTGTGTGTGTGTGTGTGTGTATCTCTGTGTGTGTATCTCTGTGTGTGTATCTGTGTGTGTGTATCTGTGTGTTTGTGTGTGTGTATCTGTGTGTGTGTGTATCTGTGTGTGTGTGTGTATCTGTGTGTGTGTATCTGTGTGTGTGTATCTGTGTGTGTGTATCTTTGTGTGTGTGTGAGAGACAGAGAGTAAATTTATGTGTGTGTGTGTGTATGTCAGAGAGAGAGAGAGAGAGAGAGAGAGAGAGCATATCTGTGAGTCAGATAGCCTGCCCTCAGCATGGCTTACATATAGTTAATACAAGCAAATGTTTGGTCTAAACTAAAGTATTACTGGTGACTACATATCTATATGATTTTTAAATGTACTGGCTATTTTAATGCATTTGTGTCTATTTCTATTGACCCAAAGATGTAAAGCTGTAGTGATAGGGCTGGGGACACTAGCTGATTATATATTATTTTATATATATATATATATATATATATATATATATATATATATATAATAAATAATAAATAAATAATATATACAAAAAATATATATATAACAATTTGATTTTCATATTGAATTTGAGGCCGCGAGAAGCCACACCCAAGCCACGCCCCAAGACACACACCCAAGACACACCCTCTCCACCCCCATTTAAAAAGTGTCCAGGAATCTTCTGGGCAAAAGGTGGCAACCCTATTTACATGTCCTCATTTCCCTGCCTCTCACAGCGACTTATTGGCAGAAAAAAGGTGCATGGAGATTGTCAAAAAAGTAAGGAATAATTAGAAAGAGAATAAACAGAAAGACAGAAATCAGAGAAAAAAGCCAATCTTTTCCAGCACAAGGACAGACTATAACAATTAAGAATCACATTCCTAAGGGTCTAAGTAATTCAGTAAAACAAAATTAATCTGCTAGAAATAAATACTAATGTTACAAACCAGCAGAATAAAGGGTAACATTTAATTCATCAAATAATTGATGTTATACATTTGCCCTACTTTCAAGCACATCACAATTAGGTGATATTGACACAAAATGTCCATTTAAATGTAAAGTCCCAAAAAAGATCCCCAGAACCATTAAAGTAAAAAAAGGAATCCTTGAAATGCCAATTTCGTATGTCTGGATTTATTATTCCATGACCAAACAATCATTTGAGGCTTTAAAGTTGTAATGCATTTTCTTATATTACTTATTTACAGTTCAGGTCTCAGGTTCTTTACTCCTATGAAGGCGTGTGGGTATTATACAGGCTGTATGATAAAAGTCTGACTTTTATTATACAGCCCGAATAATACCCACACGCTTGATTTGAACAGCCAATAGGATTTCAGTAGCTCTCATCCTATTGGCTGTTTTTAACAGCCAATAGGATTTCAGAAGCTCTCATCCTATTGGCTGATTTGCATTTGAAGAATAAAATCAGCCAATAGGAATGCAAGGTATGCCATTTTGAAATGGCAACCTTGTATTCAACTTCAGTGTTCGGCAGTGACCGTATGAAGAGGACGCTCCACACAGGATGTCTTTCGCCATCAAGGATAGCTATGCTTCGCTCTGCCGGATTGAAGATAGAAGACGTCTCCGAGATGGATGAAGGTGTCACCGCCTGGATAAAGACTTCTCGCTGCCTGGATGAAGATGGATGTCCGGACTTCAGAAACTGCGAGTAGATTTTGTGGGGTTAGTGTTAGGGTTTTTTTAATTTTAAAGAACTGAATGCCCTTTTAAGGGCAATGTCCATACAAATGCCCCTTTAGGGGTAATGGGTAGTTTAGGATTTTTTTAGAGTTAGGTTTTTTTATTTTGGGGGGTTGGTTGAGTGGTGGGTTTTACTGTTGGGTGGACTTTGTTTTTTTTTTTACTGGTAAAAGAGCTGTTTAACTTATGGTTTATTGTAGGTTAGAGGGTGTTTTTATTTTGGGGGGCTTTTTAATTTTTATAGGGCTATCAGATTAGGTGTAATTGTTTTAATTTTTGATAATTTTGTTTATTATTTTTTGTAATCTTAGTGTTTTTTATTTTTCATAATTTAGTGTTTATTTTTTGTAATTTTAGATTTTTTTACATTTTTTTGTAGTGTTAGGTTTTTTTAAATTTATAATGTAGATTTTTTTAATTGGTAGATTTTTTAATATTATTAGAATAATTATGTTAGGGTAATTTATAGTTTACATTTAGGATTTTTTTATTTCATAGGTAAGTTTTTATTTATTTTAAGATAGTTATATTGTAATGTTAATTTAAAGATAGGGGTGTGTTAGGTTTAGGGGTTAATAGTTTAATTTAGTGTTTTGCGATGTTGGGGGCTGGTGGTTTAGGCGTTAATAGGTTTATTTAGTGGCGGCGATGTGGGAGGCCAGAGGTTTAGGGGTTAATAGGTTTATTTAGTAGCAGCGATATGGGAGGCCGGAGGTTTAGGGGTTAATCATTTTATTTAGTGGCAGTGGTTTGGGGGTTAATCTTTTTTTTTTTATATTTTTTTACTGAGGTCATTACATACATATAACATACAGAACAAGCCATTGGAACAGCCCATAGAATGAGAGCTCAATCCTATTGGCTGATTGCATCAGCCAATAGGATTTTTTCTACCTTAATTCCGATTGGCTGATAGAATTCTATCAGCCAATCGGAATTCAAGGGACGCCATCTTGGATGACGTAATTTAAAGGCACATTCATTCAGCAAGAAGACGTCGAAAGAAGAGGATGCTCCACGTCTGATGTCTTGAAGATGGAGCCGCTCCGCGCCGGATGGATGAAGATAGAAGATGATGCCTGGATGAAGACTTCTGCCCGTCTGGAGGACCACTTCTGCCGGCTTCGTGGAGGACTTCGGCCCGGTTGGGTGAAGACTTCTCAAGGTAGGGTGATCTTCAAGGGGTTAGTGTTAGGTTTTTTTAAGGGGGGATTGGGTGGGTTTTAGAGTAGGGTTGGTTGTGTGGGTGGTGGGTTTGAATGTTGGGGGGGTTGTAATTTTTTCTTTACAGGTAAAAGAGCTGATTACTTTGGGGCAATGCCCCGCAAAAGGCCCTTTTAAGGGCTATTTGTAATTTAGTGTAGGGTAGGGCTTTTTTATTTTGGGGGGCCTTTTTTATTTTGTTAGGGGGATTAGATTAGGTGTAATTAGTTTAAAAATCTTGTAATTATTTTATTATTTTCTGTAATTTAGTGTTTGTTTTTTTGTACTTTAGATAATTTTTTTTAATTGTATTTAATTGTATTTAGTTTAGGGAATTAATTTAATTATAGTGTACAGGGAGTGCAGAATTATTAGGCAAGTTGTATTTTTGAGGATTAATTTTATTATTGAACAACAACCATGTTCTCAATGAACCCAAAAAACTCATTAATATCAAAGCTGAATAGTTTTGGAAGTAGTTTTTAGTTTGTTTTTAGTTATAGCTATTTTAGGGGGATATCTGTGTGTGCAGGTGACTATTACTGTGCATAATTATTAGGCAACTTAACAAAAAACAAATATATACCCATTTCAATTATTTATTTTTACCAGTGAAACCAATATAACATCTCAACATTCACAAATATACATTTCTGACATTCAAAAACAAAACAAAAACAAATCAGTGACCAATATAGCCACCTTTCTTTGCAAGGACACTCAAAAGCCTGCCATCCATGGATTCTGTCAGTGTTTTGATCTGTTCACCATCAACATTGCGTGCAGCAGCAACCACAGCCTCCCAGACACTGTTCAGAGAGGTGTACTGTTTTCCCTTCTTGTAAATCTCACATTTGATGATGGACCACAGGTTCTCAATGGGGTTCAGATCAGGTGAACAAGGAGGCCATGTCATTAGATTTTCTTCTTTTATACCCTTTCTTGCCAGCCACGCTGTGGAGTACTTGGACGCGTGTGATGGAGCCTTGTCCTGCATGAAAATCATGTTTTTCTTGAAGGATGCAGACTTCTTCCTGTACCACTGCTTGAAGGTGTCTTCCAGAAACTGGCAGTAGGACTGGGAGTTGAGCTTGACTCCATCCTCAACCCGAAAAGGCCCCACAAGCTCATCTTTGATGATACCAGCCCAAACCAGTACTCCACCTCCACCTTGCTGGCGTCTGAGTCGGACTGGAGCTCTCTGCCCTTTACCAATCCAGCCACGGGCTCATCCATCTGGCCCATCAAGACTCACTCTCATTTCATCAGTCCATAAAACCTTAGAAAAATCAGTCTTGAGATATTTCTTGGCCCAGTCTTGACGTTTCAGCTTGTGTGTCTTGTTCAGTGGTGGTCGTCTTTCAGCCTTTCTTACCTTGGCCATGTCTCTGAGTATTGCACACCTTGTGCTTTTGGGCACTCCTGTGATGTTGCAGCTCTGAAATATGGCCAAACTGGTGGTAAGTGGCATCTTGGCAGCTGCACGCTTGACTTTTCTCAGTTCATGGGCAGTTATTTTGCGCCTTGGTTTTTCCACACGCTTCTTGCGACCCTGTTGACTATTTTGAATGAAACGCTTGATTGTTCGATGATCACGCTTCAGAAGCTTTGCAATTTTAAGAGTGCTGCATCCCTCTGCAAGATATCTCACTATTTTTGACTTTTCTGAGCCTGTCAAGTCTTTCTTTTGACCCATTTTGCCAAAGGAAAGGAAGTTGCCTAATAATTATGCACACCTGATATAGGGTGTTGATGTCATTAGACCACACCCCTTCTCATTACAGAGATGCACATCACCTAATATGCTTAATTGGTAGTAGGCTTTCGAGCCTATACAGCTTGGAGTAAGACAACATGCATAAAGAGGATGATGTGGTCAAAATACTAATTTGCCTAATAATTCTGCACTCCCTGTAGTGTTAGGTGTAATTGTAATGTAGGTTAGGTTTTATTTTACAGGTATATTTGTATTTATTTTAACTAGGAAGTTATTAAATAGTTAATAACTATTTAATAACTATTGTACCTAGTTAAAATAAATACAAAGTTGCCTGTAAAATAAAAATAAACCCTAAGCTAGCTACAATGTAACTATTAGTTATATTGTAGCTATCTTAGGGTTTATTTTATAGGTAAGTATTTAGTTTTAAATAGGAATAATTTATTTAATGCTACGAATATTTATTTAGATTTATTTAAATTATATTTAAGTTAGGGGGAGTTAGGGTTAGGGTTAGACTTAGGTTTAGTGGTTAATAAATTTAATATAGTGTCGGCGACGTTGGGGGCGGCAGATTAGGGGTTAATAAATGTAGGTAGGTGGCGGCGGTGTCTGGGGGCAGATTAAGGGTTAATAAATATAATGTAGGTGGCGGCGGTGTAGGGGGCAGAAGATTAGGGGTTAATAAGTATAATGTAGGTGGCGGTGGGCTCCGGGAGTGGCGATTTAGGGGTTAATAATTGTATTTTGTTGCGGCGTGGTCCGGGAGTGGCGGTTTAAGGGTTAATAATTGTATTTAGCTGCAGCAAGGTCCGGGAGCGGCGGTTTAGGGGTTAAACACTTTACAGGTAGCCCTCGGTTTATGCCGGGGTTAGGTTCCTGGAGGAATGGTTGTAAATCGAAACCGTTGTAAATTGAAACTCAGTTTATAGTGTAAGTCAATGGGAAGTGAGGGGGTTAGGTTCCAGGCCCCTCTCAAAATTGTCATAAGTAACACCTAATACATTATTTTTAAAGCTTTGAAATGAAGACTTTAAATGCTAAACAGCATTATAAACCTAATAATATAGATTGTATCAGCATCAAACTAAGTTTAATGAACAAAAACATTTGCTAACTGCACCTATTTAAATAATCACACAACAGACTGCATCATCATCAAACTAAGTTTAATAAACAAAAACTTTTTTTACTTGCATTTTTCTGCAATCAGTTCTCTACATTGTTAGCATGTTAGATAATATTGGGTCTGCACCTATTCTATGCATTTCAATCTGCAGTGATTAATAGGCAATTAGGCACCCTCAGCTCAAGTTGCTGGACAGGAAGATAATAGGGAAGTGGCTGCTAAAACTTGTTGCTCGATAGCTAATGTCTGCTCTGTGCACACAGATCAATTTAAGGCTGTTAAGTTGCATAACTTTGCTGCAAAACAAGCGGACAGCTCCAACTACTGGCTATTTTAATTAGTGCACTTTGCTTTCCAAAGCCTTTCAATAGCAGTCACATGACTGAAAAACAGAATTTATGTTTACCTGATAAATTACTTTCTCCAACGGTGTGTCCGGTCCACGGCGTCATCCTTACTTGTGGGATATTCTCTTCCCCAACAGGAAATGGCAAAGAGCCCAGCAAAGCTGGTCACATGATCCCTCCTAGGCTCCGCCTACCCCAGTCATTCGACCGACATTAAGGAGGAATATTTGCATAGGAGAAACCATATGATACCGTGGTGACTGTAGTTAAAGAAAATAAATTATCAGACCTGATTAAAAAACCAGGGCGGGCCGTGGACCGGACACACCGTTGGAGAAAGTAATTTATCAGGTAAACATAAATTCTGTTTTCTCCAACATAGGTGTGTCCGGTCCACGGCGTCATCCTTACTTGTGGGAACCAATACCAAAGCTTTAGGACACGGATGAAGGGAGGGAGCAAATCAGGTCACCTAAATGGAAGGCACCACGGCTTGCAAAACCTTTCTCCCAAAAATAGCCTCAGAAGAAGCAAAAGTATCAAACTTGTAAAATTTGGTAAAAGTGTGCAGTGAAGACCAAGTCGCTGCCCTACATATCTGATCAACAGAAGCCTCGTTCTTGAAGGCCCATGTGGAAGCCACAGCCCTAGTGGAATGAGCTGTGATTCTTTCAGGAGGCTGCCGTCCGGCAGTCACATAAGCCAATCTGATGATGCTTTTAATCCAAAAAGAGAGAGAGGTAGAAGTTGCTTTTTGACCTCTCCTTTTACCAGAATAAACAACAAACAAGGAAGATGTTTGTCTAAAATCCTTTGTAGCATCTAAATAGAATTTTAGAGCGCGAACAACATCCAAATTGTGCAACAAACGTTCCTTCTTCGAAACTGGTTTCGGACACAAAGAAGGCACGACTATCTCCTGGTTAATGTTTTTGTTAGAAACAACTTTTGGAAGAAAACCAGGTTTAGTACGTAAAACCACCTTATCTGCATGGAACACCAGATAAGGAGGAGAACACTGCAGAGCAGATAATTCTGAAACTCTTCTAGCAGAAGAAATTGCAACCAAAAACAAAACTTTCCAAGATAATAACTTAATATCAACGGAATGTAAGGGTTCAAACGGAACCCCCTGAAGAACTGAAAGAACTAAGTTGAGACTCCAAGGAGGAGTCAAAGGTTTGTAAACAGGCTTGATTCTAACCAGAGCCTGAACAAAGGCTTGAACATCTGGCACAGCTGCCAGCTTTTTGTGAAGTAACACAGACAAGGCAGAAATCTGTCCCTTCAAGGAACTTGCAGATAATCCTTTCTCCAATCCTTCTTGAAGAAAGGATAGAATCTTAGGAATCTTTACCTTGTCCCAAGGGAATCCTTTAGATTCACACCAACAGATATATTTTTTCCATATTTTGTGGTAAATTTTTCTAGTTACAGGCTTTCTGGCCTGAACAAGAGTATCAATAACAGAATCTGAGAACCCTCGTTTTGATAAGATCAAGCGTTCAATCTCCAAGCAGTCAGCTGGAGTGAGACCAGATTCGGATGTTCGAACGGACCTTGAACAAGAAGGTCTCGTCTCAAAGGTAGCTTCCATGGTGGAGCCGATGACATATTCACCAGATCTGCATACCAAGTCCTGCGTGGCCACGCAGGAGCTATCAAGATCACCGACGCCCTCTCCTGATTGATCCTGGCTACCAGCCTGGGGATGAGAGGAAACGGCGGGAATACATAAGCTAGTTTGAAGGTCCAAGGTGCTACTAGTGCATCTACTAGAGTCGCCTTGGGATCCCTGGATCTGGACCCGTAGCAAGGAACCTTGAAGTTCTGACGAGAGGCCATCAGATCCATGTCTGGAATGCCCCACAGTTGAGTAATTTGGGCAAAGATTTCCGGATGGAGTTCCCACTCCCCCGGATGTAATGTCTGACGACTCAGAAAATCCGCTTCCCAATTTTCCACTCCTGGGATGTGGATTGCAGACAGGTGGCAGGAGTGAGTCTCCGCCCATTGAATGATTTTGGTCACTTCTTCCATCGCCAGGGAACTCCTTGTTCCCCCCTGAT
The DNA here is from genome assembly GCF_027579735.1 of Bombina bombina. Taxonomy (NCBI): domain Eukaryota; kingdom Metazoa; phylum Chordata; class Amphibia; order Anura; family Bombinatoridae; genus Bombina; species Bombina bombina. Next base: position 1,054,141,242 of record NC_069504.1, read on the forward strand.
GGTTGATGTACGCAACAGTCGTCATGTTGTCTGATTGAAACCGTATGAACTTGGCCTTTGCTAGCTGAGGCCAAGCCTTGAGAGCATTGAATATCGCTCTCAGTTCCAGAATATTTATCGGTAGAAGAGATTCTTCCCGAGACCAAAGACCCTGAGCTTTCAGGGGTCCCCAGACCGCGCCTCAGCCCATCAGACTGGCGTCGGTCGTGACAATGACCCACTCTGGTCTGCGGAAGGTCATCCCTTGTGACAGGTTGTCCAGGGACAGCCACCAACGGAGTGAGTCTCTGGTCCTCTGATTTACTTGTATCTTCGGAGACAAGTCTGTATAGTCCCCATTCCACTGACTGAGCATGCACAGTTGTAATGGTCTTAGATGAATGCGCGCAAAAGGAACTATGTCCATTGCCGCTACCATCAAACCTATTACTTCCATGCACTGCGCTATGGAAGGAAGAGGAACGGAATGAAGTGTTTGACAAGAGTTTAGAAGTTTTGTTTTTCTGGCCTCTGTCAGAAAAATCCTCATTTCGAAGGAGTCTATTATTGTTCCCAAGAAGGGAACCCTTGTCGACGGAGATAGAGAACTCTTTTCCACGTTCACTTTCCATCCGTGAGATCTGAGAAAGGCCAGGACTATGTCCGTGTGAGCCTTTGCTTGAGGAAGGGACGACGCTTGAATCAGAATGTCGTCCAAGTAAGGAACTACTGCAATGCCCCTTGGTCTTAGTACCGCTAGAAGGGACCCTAGTACCTTTGTGAAAATCCTTGGAGCAGTGGCTAATCCGAAAGGAAGCGCCACGAACTGGTAATGCTTGTCCAGGAATGCGAACCTTAGGAACCGATGATGTTCCTTGTGGATAGGAATATGTAGATACGCATCCTTTAAATCCACCGTGGTCATGAATTGACCTTCCTGGATGGAAGGAAGAATTGTTCGAATGGTTTCCATTTTGAACGATGGAACCTTGAGAAACTTGTTTAAGATCTTGAGATCTAAGATTGGTCTGAACGTTCCCTCTTTTTTGGGAACTATGAACAGATTGGAGTAGAACCCCATCCCTTGTTCTCCTAATGGAACAGGATGAATCACTCCCATTTTTAACAGGTCTTCTACACAATGTAAGAATGCCTGTCTCTTTATGTGGTCTGAAGACAATTGAGACCTGTGGAACCTCCCCCTTGGGGGAAGCCCCTTGAATTCCAGAAGATAACCTTGGGAGACTATTTCTAGTACCCAAGGATCCAGAACATCTCTTGCCCAAGCCTGAGCGAAGAGAGAGAGTCTGCCCCCCACCAGATCCGGTCCCGGATCGGGGGCCAACATTTCATGCTGTCTTGGTAGCAGTGGCAGGTTTCTTGGCCTGCTTTCCCTTGTTCAAGCCTTGCATTGGTCTCCAGGCTGGCTTGGCTTGAGAAGTATTACCCTCTTGCTTAGAGGACGTAGCACTTGGGGCTGGTCCGTTTCTACGAAAGGGACGAAAATTAGGTTTATTTTTGGCCTTGAAAGACCTATCCTGAGGAAGGGCGTGGCCCTTACCCCCAGTGATATCAGAGATAATCTCTTTCAAGTCAGGGCCAAACAGCGTTTTCCCCTTGAAAGGAATGTTAAGTAGTTTGTTCTTGGAAGACGCATCCGCTGACCAAGATTTCAACCAAAGCGCTCTGCGCGCCACAATAGCAAACCCAGAATTTTTCGCCGCTAACCTAGCCAATTGCAAAGTGGCGTCTAGGGTGAAAGAATTAGCCAATTTGAGAGCACGGATTCTGTCCATAATCTCCTCATAAGGAGGAGAATCACTATCGATCGCCTTTACTAGCTCATCGAACCAGAAACACGCGGCTGTAGTGACAGGGACAATGCATGAAATTGGTTGTAGAAGGTAACCTTGCTGAACAAACATCTTTTTAAGCAAACCTTCTAATTTTTTATCCATAGGATCTTTGAAAGCACAACTATCTTCTATGGGTATAGTGGTGCGTTTGTTTAAAGTAGAAACCGCTCCCTCGACCTTGGGGACTGTCTGCCATAAGTCCTTTCTGGGGTCGACCATAGGAAACAATTTTTTAAATATGGGGGGAGGGACGAAAGGTATACCGGGCCTTTCCCATTCTTTATTTACAATGTCCGCCACCCGCTTGGGTATAGGAAAAGCTTCTGGGAGCCCCGGGACCTCTAGGAACTTGTCCATTATACATAGTTTCTCTGGGATGATCAAATTCTCACAATCATCCAGAGTGGATAATACCTCCTTAAGCAGAGCGCGGAGATGTTCCAACTTAAATTTAAATGTAATCACATCGGGTTCAGCTTGTTGAGAAATTTTCCCTGAATCTGAAATTTCTCCCTCAGACAAAACCTCCCTGGCCCCCTCAGACTGGTGTAGGGGCATTTCAGAACCATTATCATCAGCGTCCTCATGCTCTTCAGTATCTAAAACAGAGCAGTCGCGCTTACGCTGATAAGTGGGCATTTTGGCTAAAATGTTTTTGATAGAATTATCCAGTACAGCCGTTAATTGTTGCATAGTAAGGAGTATTGGCGCGCTAGATGTACTAGGGGCCTCCTGAGTGGGCAAGACTGGTGTAGACGAAGGAGGGAATGATGCAGTACCATGCTTACTCCCCTCACTTGAGGAATCATCTTGGGCATCATTTTCAGTGTCACATAAATCACATCTATTTAAATGAGAAGGAACCTTGGCTTCCCCACATTCAGAACACAGTCTATCTGGTAGTTCAGACATGTTAAACAGGCATAAACTTGATAACAAAGTACAAAAAACGTTTTAAAATAAAACCGTTACTGTCACTTTAAATTTTAAACTGAACACACTTTATTACTGCAATTGCGAAAAAGTATGAAGGAATTGTTCAAAATTCACCAAAATTTCACCACAGTGTCTTAAAGCCTTAAAAGTATTGCACACCAAATTTTGAAGCTTTAACCCTTAAAATAACGGAACCGGAGCCGTTTTTATCTTTAACCCCTTTACAGTCCCTGGTATCTGCTTTGCTGAGACCCAACCAAGCCCAAAGGGGAATACGATACCAAATGACGCCTTCAGAAAGTCTTTTCTATGTATCAGAGCTCCTCACACATGCGACTGCATGTCATGCTTCTCAAAAACAAGTGCGCAATACCGGCGCGAAAATGAGGCTCTGCCTAAGATTAGGGAAAGCCCCTAGAGAATAAGGTGTCTAAAAACAGTGCCTGCCGATATTATTTTACAAAAATACCCAGATTAAATGATTCCTCAAGGCTAAATATGTGTATATATGAATCGATTTAGCCCAGAAAATGTCTACAGTCTTAATAAGCCCTTGTGAAGCCCTTATTTACTGTCTGAATAAAAATGGCTTACCGGATCCCATAGGGAAAATGACAGCTTCCAGCATTACATCGTCTTGTTAGAATGTGTCATACCTCAAGCAGCAAAAGACTGCTCACTGTTCCCCCAACTGAAGTTAATTCCTCTCAACAGTCCTGTGTGGAACAGCCATGGATTTTAGTAACGGTTGCTAAAATCATTTTCTCTTACAAACAGAAATCTTCATCTCTTTTCTGTTTCAGAGTAAATAGTACATACCAGCACTATTTTAAAATAACAAACTCTTGATTGAATAATAAAAACTACAGTTAAACACTAAAAAAACTCTAAGCCATCTCCGTGGAGATGTTGCCTGTACAACGGCAAAGAGAATGACTGGGGTAGGCGGAGCCTAGGAGGGATCATGTGACCAGCTTTGCTGGGCTCTTTGCCATTTCCTGTTGGGGAAGAGAATATCCCACAAGTAAGGATGACGCCGTGGACCGGACACACCTATGTTGGAGAAAAAAGGTTGTTATTCTTAAACGGCGCAAATTGAACCGGTGTAAACCGAGAGCCACCTGTATTTAGTTGCGGCGAGGTCCATGAGCGGTGGTTTAGGGGTTAATACATTTATTAGAGTTGCGGCGGGGTCCGGGAGCGGCGGTATAGGGGGTAAACAGTATAGTATAGTGTGGGTGTTTAGTGACAGGGTACCAAGAAAGCTGTAAAAAAGCCAAAGAGCAGCGAGATCGATGACTGTTAGTTAACAACAGTCCGCTGCTCATCGCGCCATACTTGGTGCATGGCTTTTTGACAGCTTTTTTGATAATTTTGGAGAACGTATTCAGGTCCGCGGCAGCGATGTTAGGCGATCTTAGGCGAGCGTATTGGTGCCGACGAATGCAAGAAAGTCGACGCTTTGATAAATAGATGCCATAGAGTTAATACCTCCTATTAATTTTAAGAATAGGGAAGGATTTATCAATAACTTCTATGGGTTAGCACTCATATATAGATTTTAGGGATTTAAACAAGGGATCTGTGTCCCATAGCTTAACAGATAAACTATGTGGGGGGGGGGGGAGCGGAGCTTGCGATGATAAAGACGACTTACAACTCCCATGAAATTCTGTGCCTTAACGGGAGGTGCTTCCAACTTAGTAGAACTAAACTTGTAGAGTCAACAGGTACAAAAAAAGTATAGTGGGCTTAGCTGCAACATCACTACTAGACTTATGGATTTATGGGGAGGTACCCCTATCACACTTGATTTGGGGGTAATGTTCAAAATATATAGCACTTAAGGGGAACTATAAGTCTAAGGCAGGTGGAGGTTTCCATTTGATAGGTGTTCCTATGATTTAATTAGATTTAAATCCAGGCTGTGTCATCTCGGCCGCAGATAGCACAGCAACATTCCAATCACTATCAAGAATTGTTTCAATACATGCACTTCCTGCCAGACATAAACCCGCCGTATATGTAAGTAAACATATGTTATAAGGTGATATATAAGTATGTAATATATTTTAAGGTGCTCCCCATAAACTGACAACCACACAATTAGCCAGTCTTGTATAGCTGCAGCAGTGCAAATAGGTCAACCAATCCTTCCCCAAACCGTAGCAACATAACAAATGGGACGCATCTTATAACCCATTATGTAACCTAAAACTAGATATATGAATGCCTATGGATAGGGTAAATAACATATATATAACAGTATTGACAATAACATATCAGGCAACATATGTGTCTGTAGGGATTCATACTAGAGTATCAATTCAAAGCTAGCATGCTATGTAAATATATTCCAGTTGAACCCTACAAGAGTCTAATCAAACCACCAGCAGTACTATAGGTATACAAGAAATCCACATTGCGATATACATATCTAACGCAACACAAAAAGAACATACAGTATGTTAGCTAATTGGCATGCTAGCAAGAAATGTCTTTTAGGGACAACTTCAATATTTTTAAGTATGGAGCTTTTTAGCTAAAGGCAAGAGTTCTAGAGATGTAGAGTCCAGAAATATTCACGTATATGGGGATCTCATGTCTAACCTACTCTGGAATAAAAGAAGAGCTGTGCAGAATAGCTCACCAAACTTTTTATTAGTGAATCCATTTTGTCACGGTTTTCCACTTCAGGTAGGCTCTTGGTTTTGACTTCTTCAGTTGTTAGCCAAACATGTATCGGACTGAAGATGATCTCGCAGTATAGGCCTTTCCCCTATAATATATATATGGCAGGTAGGCACGCTAAGACTTCCAATAAATCGCCATATTCATCTATCGTATATTTAGTTCTGCGTGCTGTATAGTCGGGCGCCTGTTCTCCAGAATCAGTCGCATTGCATGTGGTCAGGTCACTCCGTGTAGCGATAGTAGGCCACATACCCTGTTTCTGCCGGTCGATGTGTAACGGCTCTCCCAAGGCAACGTTATAGCCTTTATACCATACTTCAGGGCACATGATAAGGGTGGCGGCTGGGATATCAGTATTACTTGGGTTGAGCACATTCTCACAGGCCTCCTGGCATGCATCCAACAAGGTACCCAGCTTGTTCACAATGTATTCGGCAGTAGTCATCACATATACTAGGAGAATCTTGCCCCAGCTTACAATTATTCTTTGTCTGTCCAAAGCGGGTCTATATCTTCACTACCAAGGTAGCTATTGCAATGCTGCATATGGGGTACTCCACACCTTCAATCCCAGGTCTATTAACTGCTGCGTGGGCTATTATAAGATGGCGGCTTCCAGGTCACTTCCGCAAAGATATCCACAGAGATTGAAAGCTGCCATCACCTTGAAGTGATGGTCTAAGGTTAGGTAGGTGATAGGTGTCTCTGTAAGTAGTCACACTTCAGGCTGCAAGTTAAGTTGGGCCAATCGGTTGAAACTATTAATTTTATATTATTTTCTATCGGAGCTGTATGCTTATGCGACCTCGATGCTCCGGAGCTAGCTCCACCCCCTAGGGGTTAATCATTTTATTTATTGGCGGCGATGTCGGGAGTGGCGGTTTAGGGGTTAATAATTTAATTTAGTGGTGGCGATGTCGGGGAGCGGCAGATTAAGAGTTAATAGCTTTTATTAGTGTTGGCGATGTCGGGATCAGTGGATTAGGGGTTAATAACTTTATTTATGTGTCAGCGATGTCGGGGGCGGTGGATTAGGGGTGTTAAGACTAGGGGGTAAATTTATCAAAGTGTCAATCTCAGTGCATTCGCCGGCGCCAATACGCTCACCAGACATCGCTGACGCGGATCTGAATATGGTACCCTTATTTATAAAAAAAAAAACATCAAAGAAATGCGTGTCAAGTACGGTGCGAAGAGCATCGGACTGTTGTTAACTAACAGTCATCGATGTTGCGGTTATTCAGGTTTTTCACAACTTTATACCATTTCATTACTGTCCATGAACAAGCACATTTCTCTAAACCTAATCTTTTATTTTTCAACTGTTAATGTCCAAGAAATAGCTACAGTTATACCTCAACAAACATCTCATACAAAGTTATTTTTATATTTATTTGTTATACAAAAAATGTTATATGATATTTTCAGATAAATTAATGTGTATTTGTATTTCTAGAAGTCATGATATGCTTTTATCACTTTTTTTTATAAATGATTATAAATGCTAGAATTTGTACATATATCTTTTCACATACTTGAATATATATATATATATATATATATATATATATATGTGTGTGTGTGTTTGTGTGTTATGTCAGAAATATTTTGCAAACATATTTACATGTCCCTAAATTCCTTTTTTTGTTCTAAACAATATTGTCTTTCATATCTCTGTGTTTATTTATACCACTATATGTATATAGTGTAAATGAATTATTATTCTGAGCAGGAATAATTGCAAATATAACATGTAATCAGGGTATCATATTTATTTATTTGAAATCAATGGATATTTTAAGAGCTGGGCCAGTTTTCTCTCTGTACCTGTGTAACCCCTCCTGATTGCAATCTAGTTTTAAAAACCACCCCTTCACAGGTGTTATAAAATGGGCTGGCATATAAAATGACATTTCTTACTGAAAAAAGAAATTCAAGAGAAGGAAGAAATACACTGAAAATAGCATGACAGTAAAGAGGTCATTTCTGCTGTATCTGTATCATGACAGTTTAATGTTAGGTGGGCTATCCCTTTGAGCTATCAGCTTAAGATTATATTGAATCAAACATCAATTCGAATTTTAAAATCCTTGTCTAAAATATTACACTGTGTGTCCTAATGTCAGCATCAATGTTTATCTTTAATTGTAAATTCACATATACTGTACATACTTTCAAAGTATAATACACAATGTAACAAATTGCACTTACAAGTTCTGATGAGTGATCAATGACACAAGTATCGAGCAATTTGATTTGTTAGTGATAGTTTAAAATGTATATTTGAATCAGATTGGCTGACGTCATAAATCATGTGATTATGCATATTCCAATCAAAAGTGGTTGAAAAATTCACTAGTGTGTGGGTTGTTTAGGAGTTTGTGTCATAATTGGTGCGAAAAGTGTTGCGTCAAATTTGGCGCAAAGTGGAGAGTGGGACTTGTATTACATGGCTTAAACATGGTGCAAATACATTTTTCAAAAAAAATAAAAAGGAAGTTAGCTATATTATGTTGTATATTTATTTCATTTTTATCTCTATATCTATTAGTGTGACAAGTTTGGGACAAAACTTTTCAAAAAATTTGGAGAAATAATATTGTCCCCTTGCTTTGTAATGAGAGACAAAGTTGTAACATAATCCATAAGTAGTAATTTATTAAGTTTTCATTTTTATCCCTATATCAACTAGTGCACCAAATGTGGAGCAATAATATTTTTTGATTTAGAAAGGGTTTACAATTTGAGTTTCTAATTTACTTTTATTATGTAATATACTTAATTCTCTTGCAGCATCGAACATAAGCTTTCTGTGTTTTCAGACTCCCATTGAGTTCTATGGCATCCGCGACCTAAAGGGTAGCGGATTAAAAACTATTCCGACGCAGCGTACCTGTTAAATGTTTGATAAATTGGGAAAAGTGTCAAATAGAGTGGAATGTGAATTCGAAACATCTGTAATGACGCAAGATCGATCTGCGTAGGATTGAGATCGCGGGATCGTATTTTACGTCACAAATTTCAAAATTTGCTGATCTTGACGCTTTGATAACTATGGCGGATCAATCTTGCGACAAATAGGACGCAGAATTCAAGCGTATTTGATAAATTGACCCCTAGGGGTTTATATTAGGGTGTTAGGTTTAAACTGAGCTTAACGCACCATAACGCACAGCACAAGCAGGCTTTTCAGTCACTCGTAATGGCAGCGATATGTAGAGTGAAATAACGCAACTTGTTTGGCGTTATTTTCGCACCCTGTTTAGCGCAAAACTCGTAATCTAAGCGAATGTGCATAAAATATAAAAGTTTAGTGGTAATTGATAAATGGGATTAGAGATATTAAAAGGATATTAAACCCCCCAAAAATATTTTGTGATTCAGAGAGAGAATACAATTATAAAAAAAGTTTCCAATTTACTTTTCTTATCATATCTGATTAGTTTTTGTATGGCATTATGTGTTAATGAGATACCTAGCCAAGTCTATACCCCAAATGAGTTAACAGTTGAAAACAAATACAATGTCTAGAGCATTTTCTTAAATCAAACATATTTGCTGAGATGTTTATTTCAATAGAAGGACAAAATAAAGATTTGTGCTATCACTGTACTTTTAAAAGATGTATTGTCACATATGCAGTGGAAAATCACAGTACTGTTGACAGACACACTATGGGCTTGATCACAAGGCGACAGAAACAAATTGTGCTTAGAGCTACATGAGGGCTTGGCCTCACCCAATCAGCAGTGCTTGATTTAATATAACATGTCATAGGTTAAAAAATAAAGTGTTGTGTTTCATGCATGTAGCTAAATTAGTGTACAGGTATCTCACTGTTTTTCATTGTACCTTTTAGTATTTTTGTGGGAGTCTTAGTGGAGGGGTGCTTTAAGTTGGAAGATCTTCGCTTAATTTAAACATGATTCAGATAGAACATACAATTTTAAACAACTTTCTAATTCACTTCTATTATCAATTTTGTTTCATTCTCTTAATAATCTTTGATGAAGGAGCAGCAATACACTACTGGGAGCTAGCTGAACACATTGGTAAACCAATGGCAAGAGGCATACATGTGCAGCCACCAATCAGCATCTTGTTCCTAGCTCCTGAGGGTACCTATTTATCCTTTTTAACAAATTATACAAACCCAACTAAGCAAATTATATCATAGAAGTAAATTGGAAACTTGTTTAAAATGACATGCTCTATCTGAATCATGAAATCATTTTTTGGGGTTTCATGTCTTTTTAAGGGTGATTTTAGGTGGGGGGCCTTGCAATGAGGGGTGCCCACTGTTAAGGTGGTGATAGCACATAATACTTTGTACTGCAATGTAACACACAAATTCTAGCTATTACAACATTATCATGGTAATAAAATTGCCCATATCAAAATATACTATGAGGTTTTTGCTTCTTGTAGTTTAATACCTTTGTTGTTGCATGCAATCCATTTGACATTCTCAGCAAAAGTCACCTCTCTCCCAATGAGATACGTGAAAATCCGGACCTGATGAATGATCATAAAAATAAAGATTACATTTTACTTACATGGCACATGAGTAGTTACAAAGGAACGAAGACATGCAGACTGGAATAACAAATGATCTACTGCAAAGTCCAGACCCTGGTGGGAAACATGGTGAGTATTCCAAAATGATCAGTAGAATAGGTTAGTGAGTTATTCTTTTGGAAGAGTTACCTTAACCTGTGCCACATGAATCTTTAAGGTATTATGGTGTGTTACTTCATTTTAATTAACATTCTTATAACACCCAACAAATTGTGAATTTACATAATCATATTTTATTTGTGAACATGTTTTATGTGGTTTAAAAGTGTGTTTAAAACAAGAACTTATTGTGTTTTTTGAAATGTAACCTGAGCATGCACAGCATTGTCTACCCCTAAAAAACATGTGTTTTAAGACATGGGGGCAGATTACGGGCTGAATGGCTCCAGATGCCACTGTTTCCGCACAAGCCTTCAGGCTTGCCGGAAACCGCAGTTATGAAGCAGCAGTCTTAAGACCTCTGCTCCTTAACTGTTTCGCTGCCTCTGAGGCTGCAGACATCAATATGCCCGATCCTATATGTTCAGGTTGATTGACACCCCCTGCTAGGGGCGGCATTGCACAAGCAGTTCACCAGAACTGCTTGTGCAATGTTTAATGCTGCCAGTATATGCTGTCACCATTAAGCGATGTCTGTCGGGCATGATACGCTACAGCGTATCATTTCGGACAGACATTGATAAATCGGCCCCATGATATGAAGCCAAAAGGTTTTCTCAAGGGATTCAGTTGCTCAAAAAATCATGGGGAAGGTAGTTCGGAAAGTCTTTTGTGATGGACTGAATACTGCTAGTACAACATCTCAATGAAAAGTATATGACAGTTTTTCCAGTGGGAACACATTAAAAAACTAAGCAAAAATTTGTTTTTAGTACATATTGGAATGTTGTTTGCTTTGAAATCCAAATCAAATAGCTCTTGTGAAGGACTGAAATAGAGCCCTGTGTTAGGGCTGATTTGTAAAAATCGTGAATGTGACATCTCCACAGGATAGATCAGCAAACAAACACGACTCTAATAAGTGTCCTGACGCTCCCTATTGAAAATTCAGGACGTCATTTGGTTTCCCCAGTCAAAGTAAATGTTTTCTTCCCATGAAAACCAAATTAGTGGGTTATAGTGTCATTTTTATTTATTGAAATGTATGAGAAAAGCTGCTTTACCAAAACAATGGTTTTAGAATGGTTTCTTTTTCCAGAAATCAGGAATAAAAGGATTGGGAATCTATATTTCATTACAACTAAGTTCTGTGTATACTCAAGAAAGGAAGTGACCTGGTAGACCGACACAGTGTAGAGGTAGGTAAAATTTTTGTTTATGTAATAATCCCTATTAAAAGGGATATTAAAGTAATTTTTGCAAATAATAAAAACTACTTGGAAACCCTTGTTACTAATGTATCTTATCTCTCGACTGCTAACAATTAGCTGTAAATGAGTTTGTTCACTGCCCTGAGCAAGCACTGTATAGTAAGTAGCAGATTCAGCAATTTGCATTGTGAAGTGACGGTGTTCTGTGAAGGGACCAAACTTTGTAAAAGAGCGAACCATGTCACTTCCTGTGACGTTTCATCAGCTGTTGCTCTCATTTTGCCCCTAATACGCATGCGTGCCAGCTTCATTACATTCCTGGCCGCATACGTCACGGTAAAACTATCTAGACTTGTGAAATTCTGAAACCATTGTATAGCGCATGCGTGGGCTTTTCTATCACAAATGAGGGTGTTTTATTGAACGATGTTTATTCAACACTGTATGTGCATTATGGTGTAAAACAGAAATAAATGTATACTTATTTAAAAATATTTATTTATATATAACTTCAAATGCATACAAATATTCAAAGCACTTGACTTTATGTTTACTGTAAAATACGATATGCAGTGATGATATCCAAGTGGCTGTTTGTCATGCAGGGACAAATAAACATTGTTCCATGTTTGAGGTTATATATAAATAAATATTTTTAAATAAATATACATTTATTTCTGTTTCACACCATAATTCACATTAAGGGCTCCATGTACAAAGAGGCGGGCGGACAGCTTCTTAACTCGCGAAGCTGTCCGCCCGCCTCCGCTACACACGGGCAGCGGATCTATTGATCCGCTTGCCCGTATGTACCATTACACACTCAGCGGAGTGTGTAATGCCCGCCCCTTCAGTCGCGCGACCAATCACGCGACTGAAGGGGCTGTCAATCACCGAGAGCGAGCGAGCTCTCGGTGATTTTGCTTCGCCACCTAAGAGGTGGCGTAGGGTGTAGGAAGGACCGCTGCTTCTTACATTGCGGGAAGCAGGCTCGCATATGCGAACCTGCCCCGCAAAGGCTCCGGAGCAGCTTTCGCTGCTTCGTACATGGAGCCCACAGTGTTAAAAAAACATCGTTCCATAAAACACCCCCATTTGTGATAGAAAAGCCCACGCATGCGCTATACAATGGTTTCAGAATTTCACAAGTCTAAATAGTTTTACCGTGATGTATGCGGCCAGGAATGTGAAGACGCTGGCACGCATGCGTATTAGGGTCAAAATGAGAGCAACAGCTGATGAAACGTCACAGGAAGTGACATGGTTCGCTCTTTTGAAAAGTTAGGTCCCTTCACAGAACACCGGTCTTTCTAGGGAGCATGGAATAAGGACAATTTTAGAGGCATTTTACAGCAAATCAGGCAAAATATATAATTAACCCCTTGAGTGCTAACGACGGCTCTGAGCCATCGCAGAGTTTCTCACTCAGGTGCTAACGATGGCTCAGAGCCGTCGCTAGCACTCTCCCACCTTGAGGGAGATCTGGGGGCTCCCACCCGCTCCTACCCCGGCGATCGTGCCTGTAGAGTGACAGGCTTCGCCGGGGCTTTCCGTTTTGCGCGGTGACGTCATGCGTAATGACGTCACAGCGCAACTTTATTTAAAAATGACAAAGGACAATATAGGGAAAGGGGGCATGCTGCTTAGGAGCCTGTATCTCAGGCATCTAAGCAGCTACAGACCCCCAAGACCCACCATTGGAAAGGTAATCGCCTAACCTTTCCAACGGTATAAGTCTTGGGGATCTGAAAAGAAAAGAAAAAAAGTAAAAAATAAATATTTTAAAAAATGTGAAATGTAAAAAACCCTCAAATGTGCTTAGCACACAGGTGGGAAAGTGCTTAGCACTCAAAGGGTTAATGTTTATTTTTTATGGAAATTGAAATGAAACTTTCCATGACAACATTTTCAACAATAATTGTAACAATGAAATGCATTGTTGCAAACATTACTGCCATACGGCTAGATTTAAAGTTTGGCGGCCAAAGGGGTGCGTTAGCTACGCATGCTTTTTTTCTCCCGCACCTTTTAAATACCGCTGGTATTTAAAGTTCACAGAATGGCTGGGTTTTCAGTGCGTTAGGCTCCAAAAAGGGAGCGTAGAGCATAATTTAACGCCACTGGAACTCTAGATACCAGCGGTGCTTACGGACGCGGCCAGCTTCAAAAACGTGCTCGTGCACGATATCCCCATAGAAAACAATGGGGCAGTTTGAGCTGAAAAAAAACCTAACACCTGCAAAAAAGCAGCGTTCAGCTCCTAACGCAGCCCCATTGTTTGCTATGGGGAAACACTTCCTACGTCTGCACCTAACACTCTAACATGTACCCCGAGTCTAAACACCCCTAACCTTACACTTATTAACCCCTAATCTGCCGCCCCCGCTATCGCTGACCCCTGCATATTATTATTAACCCCTAATCTGCCGCTCCGTACACCGCTGCCACCTACATTATAGCTATGTACCCCTAATCTGCTGCGCCTAACACCGCCGACCCCTATATTATATTTATTAACCCCTAATCTGCCCCCCTCAATGTCGCCTCCAGCTGCCTACACTTATTAACCCCTAATCTGCCGAGCGGACCGCACCGCTACTATAATAAAGTTATTAACCCCTAATCCGCCTCACTTCCGCCTCAATAACCCTATAATAAATAGTTTTAACCCCTAATCTGCCCTCCCTAACATCGCCGACACCTAACTTCAATTATTAACCCCTAATCTGCCGACCGAATCTCGCCGCTACTGTAATAAATGGATTATCCCCTAAAGCTAAGTCTAACCCTAACACCAACACCCCCCTAAGTTAAATATAATTTAAATCTAACGAAATAAATTAACTCTTATTAAATAAATTATTCCTATTTAAAGCTAAATACTTACCTGTAAAATAAACCCTAATATAGCTACAATATAAATTATAATTATATTACAGCTATTTTAGGATTTATATTTATTTTACAGGTAACTTTGTATTTATTTTAACCAGGTACAATAGCTATTAAATAGTTAAGAACTATTTAATAGCTAAAATAGTTAAAATAATTACAAAATTACCTGTAAAATAAATCCTAACCTAAGTTACAATTAAACCTAACACTACACTATTAATAAATTAATTAAATAAAATACCTACAATTATCTACAATTAAACCTAACACTACACTATCAATAAATTAATTAAATACAATATCTTCAAATAAATACAATGAAATAAACTAACTAAAGTACAAAAAATAAAAAAGAACTAAGTTACAAAAAATAAAAAAATATTTACAAACATTAGAAAAATATTACAACAATTTTAAACTAATTACACCTACTCTAAGCCCCCTAATAAAATAACAAAGCCCCCCAAAATAAAAAAAATGCCCTACCCTATTCTAAATTTAAAAAGTTCAAAGCTCTTTTACCTTACCAGCCCTGAACAGGGCCCTTTGCGGGGCATGCCCCAAAGAATTCAGCTCTTTTGCCTGTAAAAAAAACACATACAATACCCCCCCCCAACATTACAACCTACCACCCACATACCCCTAATCTAACCCAAACCCCCCTTAAATAAACCTAACACTAAGCCCCTGAAGATCTTCCTACCTTATCTTCAACATGCCAGGTTCACCGATCCGTCCTCGGAAGTCTTGATCCAAGCCTCGGAAGTGTTGATCCAAGCTCAAGCGGGGGGCTGAAGAGTGACGTCCATCCTCGGGCTGAAGTCTGGATCCAAGCGGCGGCTGAAGAAATCCATCATCGGGCTGAAGTCGGAAGTCCATCATCGGGATGAAGTCTTCTATCAAGCAGCATCTTCAATCTTCTTTCTTCCGGAGCGGAGCGGAGCAGAGCCATCTTCTTCCCAGCCGACGCGGATCCATCCTCTTCTAACGACGCCTACTAGCCGAATGACGGTTCCTTTAAATGACGTCATCCAAGATGTCGTCCGTCGAATTCCGATTGGCTGATAGGATTCTATCAGCCAATCGGAATTAAGGTAGAAAATTCTGATTGGCTGATGGAATCAGCCAATCAGATTCAAGTTCAATCTGATTGGCTGATCCGATCAGCCAATCAAATTGAGCTTGCATTCTATTGGCTGTTCCGATCAGCCAATAAAATGCGAGCTCAATCTGATTGGCTGATTCCATCAGCCAATCAGAATTTTCCTACCTTAATTCCGATTGGCTGATAGAATCCTATTTTAGCTATTAAATAGTTCTTAACTATTTAATAGCTATTGTACCTGGTTAAAATAAATACAAAGTTACCTGTAAAATAAATATAAATCCTAAAATAGCTATGATATAATTATAATTTATATTGTAGCTATATTAGGGTTTATTTTACAGGTAAGTATTTAGCTTTAAATAGGAATAATTTATTTAATAAGAGTTAATTTATTTTGTTAGATTTAAATTATATTTAACTTAGGGGGTGTTAGTGTTAGACTTAGCTTTAGGGGTTAATCCATTTATTACAGTAGCAGCGAGATTCGGTCGGCAGATTAGGGGTTAATAATTGAAGTTAGGTGTCGGCGATGTTAGGGAGGGCAGATTATGGGTTAATACTATTTATTATAGGGTTATTGAGGCGGGAGTGAGGCGGATTAGGGGTTAATAACTTTATTATAGTAGCGGTGCGGTCCGCTCGGCAGATTAGGGGTTAATAAGTGTAGGCAGGTGGAGGCGACGCTGAGGGGGGCAGATTAGGGGTTAATAAATATAATATAGGGGTCGGCTGTGTTAGGGGCAGAAGATTAGGGGTTCATAGGGATAATGTAGGTGGCAGCGGTGTGCGGTCGGCAGATTAGGGGTTAAAAAATTTTAATAGAGTGGCGGCGATGTGGGGGGACCTCGGTTTAGGGGTACATAGGTAGTTTATGGGTGTTAGTGTACTTTAGAGCACAGTAGTTAAGAGCTTTATAAACCGGCGTTAGCCCAGAAAGCTCTTAACTACTGACTTTTT
Source organism: Bombina bombina (assembly GCF_027579735.1). Taxonomy (NCBI): domain Eukaryota; kingdom Metazoa; phylum Chordata; class Amphibia; order Anura; family Bombinatoridae; genus Bombina; species Bombina bombina. The sequence continues at coordinate 1,054,157,555 of NC_069504.1, forward strand.
TCTGCGGCTGGAGTTTTGTCGTTAGATTTCTAACGCTCACTTCAGCCACGACTCTAAATACCGGCGTTAGAAAGATCCCATTGAAAAGATAGGATACGCAATTGACGTAAGGGGATCTGCGGTATGGAAAAGTCGCGGTTGGAAAGTGAGCGTTAGACCCTTTAATGACTGGCTCCAACTACCAGAGGGCGGTAAAAACCAACGTTAGGAGCCTCTAACGCTGGTTTTGATGGCTACCGCCCAACTCTAAATCTAGGCCATATACTGCTGACACGTGCACACTTCTGAGCTTCGAATTAAGTCATTGAAAGGAGCTATGTTTAAAGAAATCATATCAATAGAAAGAGGTAAATTTGGGAATATATATACATTGGAAAGATTTTTTTAATTGCACTCTGAATACTACAACTTTCATTTTGATTTTCTTGTCAATTTAAGACAGAATTTGTTGATATCCCTTTATAAGGAAAGATCAGTTAAATGGAACAATAAAAATGAAGAAAAAGAAAAAGATACTCTAAAATAAAAATGAGCTTTTATTGAGCATAGTAAAAATGATAATGACAACAGTCACCCTTAAAAAAAACTGGAAAAATGCGTAGCACAGTCGTCTTATGCGTTTCGGCTGTATGCCATAATCATAGCCTTTCATGTGTACTTTGTTTAAAAACGTGTTAAAACTACCTGATTGGTTTGTAGAAAGTGCACCTAACCAGAAACACCTGTATCCATGGCAATACCCAAATTACCTGCATAAGCAGGATTGTATACAGAATGTACGTCTATTCTGTTGTTGATAGTCTAACCTGGATCATAAATCTGAAACATATATGATAAACCTTCGTAGTATTTGGAAAGCTGATCCAGTGAACAACGTGAAACCTATACAATAATATACAATATATACAATTTCAGTTGATTTTAGAATGTTATATACATATAATAAATGCAATTTCAATTAATAGAATATTACTACTTCTATTTCTATTTGACTGGTACAATGGGAACTACCCTGCCATAGCATACTGTAGACAACCTCACTATCCGAAAAGGATACTGTTGCTACCCCTGTGTGTATAATGTCCTTTGTTACCATTTTTGTTATTCTTGTTTTTATTTTTGTTCTTATTGGTATCACTTTTAGTGTTATTGGTTTGTGTTTTACGTCTGTTTAAGGAACGTTGTTTTCTGTTCCATATGTTCCATATGTATACAGTTTTGTTAATGTAATCTGCTTTGTCTCTGATATATTTCTTATGTTTATTTTCCATTATTTCTGACTTATTAGTAGCTAAAGTACCCATCAATAGACTGTCAAATCTAGCAAAGTCCACATCACTGCTTCTTTTGTTCATTTCACATTGTACTTGCTCAATTTCTTTCCTAATGTCTATTAACAGTTTGGTCTTATAATCTATCAACAGTAACATCAATCTAGATGAGCATTCTGACAGGACCTAATTCCAGGCCTCTATAAAATCTGTATCTTTATGGTCCACCTCCAACATAGGAAACTTTGTAGGCCTCTGGGTATCATGTTAGATTTGATATATCTGTCAAATGTCCATATGCCCCATTGGACTCTAGCCTCTTTAGATAACAAATGTTCCGTTGTATCAAATAGAGAGATTAATGACAGCACTCCCTTATCGTCAGAAAATATCCTTTCACAGGACAATAACCCTACCAAGCAATTGATACAAAGATTATCTCATCTGTCTAGTTTTATAAACAACAAATTAAAATGTAGAAAGGGATGTTCAAGGAACATGCGTTCTTGTTACATAAAAAAACAAACATTTGCAGCATTATATATATATATATATATATTTTTATTTTTTTTAAATAAATAAATGTCCCTGTACTGAAAAACACCAACTTGTTTTAATTCTTGTCATTGGGCTAGAGTCATAGATGCTCTTGAGATTGTGAAGACAGGATCATTTTTCAAAATTCACAGAGCATCGCGTGACCTATATTTTTTGCAGATTAGTTAGTGAGTGTTCCCACCATTTATTTTTAGTTGCATGATAGCTCATATATCAAATCACAACCTATTGCTAAGCAGTAAAAAAACAGGCAATGTAAGTTTAAAATATTCACGTCTTTTTTGGTATATAAAAGCAGCCTTGCTGGATAGAACGAGAGGTGTCGGAGACCTTGCAGACAGAAATGAAGGACTGAATGTAGGCATTCTGTGACGTGGTCAGGATTTTTACACAAACACAAAGCATGCAGAATTAATAAACACTCTGTTGTCCCTGTGAAGTATAATGTCTTGTGGTCATTTGTCATTCAAAGTTGATGAGGTTGTCTTTAATTCTTTATACTTTTTTCTTCTGCGCACATGTGAGTGGATTGATTTATTAAGGATGTTTTTCCAAGTTTTTTAATAAATTGTTCTGTAGTGTTTTGAGAGAATTTCAGTGATGCTGGTATCCTTCACAGTAGGATTGTTCTATGAACATTTACGAGATAAATGCTGCATCATTCATTCTAATACAAAATCCCCCGCCACTTGTGGCTGCAACAAGGGACCGGTACTAATGTCTTTAATTAATGCAGTTTTTGAGTTGCAATGTTGCAGCAAGATTTTAGTTTTATAAATGGGTTTTAGTGAATCTAGGCTATTGCCCACCAACAACTAGAGAGTTTTGGTATCATCGAGTTATCATACACATCAGTATTGTACTTTCTGTTCATTTAAAAAATAAAAAGCGTTAACTCATACAAAAATTATTAACATGTTTAAATTGTGCCCTTAGATATCACGGATTTCTTTCATTTGCTGTCCATTTAAACATCACATCATGATCCTGGCATCAAAATGTATAATATTTACATTTAAACCACAATATGTAAATGGAAAAGCACAATATTTCTCCCACGCTAGTGGAAGCAGACAAAGTGCCCTTCCATTATTGAATGGAAACAATTGGTAACAAAAATATTACAATAGGAAAAAACATATTACATTAAAGTGGGCAACTTATATTTCTTCCTAAATGCAGAGTTCTATTGGAGTGGGACCCACTAAGGGTAATATAATTAACAAACAGCTAGATTACAAGTTTTGCGTTATGAGTGAAAAAGCATCGTTATGCTTCATAATGATGCTTTTTCCCTAATGCCGCTATTACAAGTCTAGCAGGTATAGGTGTACCGCACACCTTTTTGGCTGTCACGCAACGTCAGTACCGCACTTTTAAAAAAGTCCTTTTTCAATAGGACTTTCATAGCGCCGGTATTACGAGTTTGCCTGGAAGGCAAAAAAGTGAGCGGTAGACTCTATAACCACAAGATTCGTACCGCCATCTAAAGTCAGTAGTTATGAGTTTTACGTTTCAAAGCTGTAGCATAAAACTCATAACTAAAGTGTTAAAAAGTACACTAACACCTATAAACTACCTATTAACTCCTAAACCGAGGCCCTCCTGCATCGCAAACATTAAAATAAAATTATTAACCCCTAATCTTCCGCTCCGGACATCGCCGCCACTTAAAAAATGTATTAACCCCTATTCCGCCGCTGCCGGACATCGTTGTCACTATAATAAATGTATTAATCCCTAAACCGCCACCCTCATCACAAACACTAGTTAAATATTATTAACTCCTAATCTGCAGCCCTCCCGCATCACTACATAAATATATTAACCCCAAAACCTAACCCTAACCCTATGGTAACCCTAAGCCTAAGTCTAACCCTAACCTAACCCTAACACCCCCTAACTTAAAATAAAACTAAATAAAACTTACAATTATTACCTAAATAACCTATTTAAAACTAAATACATACTTACCTGTAAAATAAAACCTAAGCTAGCTACAATATAACTAATAGTTACATTGTAGCTAGCTTAGGTTTTATTTTTATTTCACAGGTACGTTTTTATTTATTTTAACTAGGTAGACTAGTTAGTAAATAGTTATTAACTATTTACTAACTACCTAGTTAAAATGAATACAAAGTTACCTGTAAAATAAAACCTAACCTGCCTAACATTACAATAAAATAAAAAAATGTAATTAATAAAATACAATTATCTAAATTACAAAAAAAATAAACACTAAATTACACCAAATAAAAAACAAAATTATCAAAAACAAAAACGAATTACTCCTAATCTAATAGAGCTATCAAAATTAAAAAAAAACTAGCCTACACTAAACTGCCAATAGCCCTTAAAAAGGCTTTTTGCAGGGCATTGCCCCAAAGAAATCATCTCTTTTACCTGTAAAAAAAAATACAAACAACCCCCCAACAGTAAAACCCACCACCCACACAACCAAACCCCCCAAATAAAAACCTAAATAAACCTAAGCTAACCATTGCCCTGAAAAGGGCATTTGGATGGACATTGCCCTTAAAAGGGCATTTAGCTCTTTTACATTGTCCAAAACCCTACTCTAAAAATAAAACCCATCCAATAAACCCTTAAAAAAAACTAACACTAACCCCCGACGAACTACTTACAGTTTTCGAAGACCAGACATCCATCCTCATCCAGGCGGCAGAAGTCTTCATCCAAGCGGGCAGAAGTCCTCATCGAACCAGGCAGAAGTCTTCATCCAGACGGCATCTTCTATCTTCATCAATCCGGCGTGGATCGGGTCCATCTTCAAGACATCCGTCGCCGAGCATCCTCTTCTTCCGATGGTCGCTGAAGAATGAAGTTTCACTTTAATTGACGTCATCCAAGATGGCGTCCCTTACATTCCGATTGGCTGATAGAATTCTATCAGCCAATAGGAATTAAAGGTGAAAAAATCCTATTGGCTGTTGCAATCAGCTTATAGGATTGAGCTTGTATTATATTGGCTATTCCAATCAGCCAATAGAATTGAAGCTCAATCCTATTGGCAGATTGGATCAGCCAATAGGATGAAAGCTCAATCCTATTAGCTGATTGGATCAGCCAATAGGATGAAAGCTCAATCCTATTGGCTGATTGCAACAGCCAATATGATGTTTTCACCTTTAATTCCTATTGGCTGATAGAATTCTATCAGCCAATCGGAACGTAAGGGACGCCATCTTGGATGACGTCACTTAAAGGGAAACTTCATTCTTCAGCGACCATCTGAAGAAGAGAATGCTCTGCGCCGGATGTCTTGAAGATGGACCCGCTCCGCGCTGGATGGATGAAGATAGAAGATGCCATCTGGATGAAGACTTCTGCCCGCTTGGATGAAGACTGGATGAGGATGGATGTCCGGCCTTCGAAAACTGTAAGGGCCATTGGCAGTTTAGTGTAGGCTAGATTTTTTTTTTTTTTTTGGGTGGGCTTTTTTTATTTTGATAGGGCTAATATATTAGGAGTAATTTGTTTTTATTTTTGATAATTTAGTTTTTTATTTTGTGCAATTTAGTGTTTATTTTTTTCTTAATTTAGATAATTGTATTTTATTAATTTAATTTATTTTATTGTAATGTTAGGTTTTAGTGCAAGGCAGGTTAGGTTTTATTTTACAGGTAAGTTTGTATTTATTTTAACTAGGTAGTTATTAAATAGTTAATAACTATTTACTAACTAGTCTACCTAGTTAAAATAAATACAAACTTACCTGTGAAATAAAAATAAAACCTAAGCTAGCTACAATATAACTATTAGTTATATTGTAGCTATCTTAGGTTTTATTTTATAGGTATTTAGTTTAGTTTTAGGAATTATTTAGGTAATAATTGTAAGTTTTATTTAGATTTATTTTAATTATATTTAAGTTAGGGGGATTAGGGTTAGATTTAGGCTTAGGGTTACGTTAGGGTTAGGGTTATGCTTAGGGTTACGTTAGGGTTAAGGTTAGGTTTAGGGGTTAATATATTTATTTAGTGTTAGTGATGTGGGAGGCCAGAGGTTTATGGGGTTAATTACTTTAGTATAGTGGTGGCGACATTTGGGGCGGCAGATTAGGGGTTAATAACTGTAATGTAGGTGGCGGCGATATCGGCAGTGGCAGATTAGGGGTTAATAGTTTTATTTAGGTGGCGGCGATGTTAGGGGCAGCAGATTAGGGGTTAATAACATTATGTAGGTTGCAGCGATGTTAGGGGCAGCAGATTAGGGGTGTTTAGACTTGGTTTTTATGTTAGGGTGTTAGGTTTAAACGTAAAAAATTTCTTGTCCCCATAGACATCAATGGGGCTGCGCTACGGAGCTTTTGTTTCCTTGATCACAGGTGTTAGGCTTTTTTTTAAGCCAACTCTCCCCATTGATGTCTATGAGGAAATTGTGCACGAGCACGTCAAAACACCGCTTGCATTTGGGTGAGGTATGTAGCTCAACGCGACCATATCACCCGCGCAAGCCGGGTTTTACAAAACCTCTAATAGCAGTGCTATAGGGAGGTTAAATACCGCCGCTTTTGTGGCGGTCGTTCATTTCCTATAGTGCTCAAAACTCTTAATCTAGCTGAGTGGTAGCCAACTTACCTGGTATATCCCCCAGTTTAAAAAACTTCATATTGTACTTGTTGTTCCTCCCTGATTTGTATATCAACAATATAGTCTAATAATGTAAGGTTAATTGGACTTTTTCCATTCAATTCATTCATATTGTATAATAACGTTTAAAGTACCACTAAACACAGTAAAATATCATCATCAATAATTGCATAATAAAAAGAAAATATAAAAGCACTTAGTTTGAATTTCACATTTGTAATAGATTTTTTCTGATAAATTTCAAAGTTAGTTTTATTTTCCCTCCTACTACATCATGTGACAGCCATCAGCCAATCACAATCATAGTATTAAGAACCAACCTTTTTATCAGGCCAGTTGTATTTCTCAAACACTGGCTCATAATCTTCTACTGCACCATCGGTAATCAGCATGATAGCCTGGTTACATAATCCCCCTTGACCAGCCTCACGGAACTGTAAAAATGAACAAACAAGATAGATTTAAGCAGATTATAAATATTACAAATGTATGTTGACATATTTAAATAGTGTTCAGCCAATCAGGAGATGCACCTATCTGAATTCAAAGCAGTGTTACTCTCTATTACAAAAGCGTGCAGAAGTGATACTAAATACAAGCTTTTGCAGATTTGTAGACCTCGGATCACTACTTTGTAATTAAATTAAAGGGACAGGAAACTCCAACATTATGATTGAGAACAAACAAAAAAACCAATGGCACTACTGGTTGTATGTATTTGTAAAAGAGCTCTTAGTAACTCAAATATTTAGATAATTATTTAATATAAAACTTTGTAAGTACAAAGTGTATGAGTGAAGTGGTGCTGTGTATTATTAATACTTGAAAAAGAATTATGGTGGGTTGAAGAAACACCCAAAGGAGAATACACATATAGCACTTAAAAGCTGTATGTTAATATAAAGTGGTAAGCTATTATAAAATGGATATTAGTTATTCTTAGCAGTTAGATTTGTGACATATGGAGGGAAGTGAAGGATGATGGTTAAAATATAACTTTTATTGTGAAAATGCTACTATAAGTATGGGAAACAAACAAATTAAAAACACTCACAATATATATAGACTAATTGTGTTCAGAATCCTGTTCAGACAGTGGCCTCTAGTTATCAACGTGTCCACTTTACCTGCCTTCGCCGGTTCAATACACCCTCCTAAGCTCGCCTACCATCGCCGCCGCGGACCTGAAAAATTTCACCTAAGTTATCAAAAAATCTGTCAAAAAGCTGCGCACCAAGTACGGGGTGATGAGCAGCGGACTGTGAGAGTTATCACTCATCCGATCTCACTGCTCTTCGGCTTTTTGACAGCTTTATTGACAAGCTGTCACTAAGCACCCACACTAACTACACTGTTCTACCCCCTATACCGGCGCCCCCGGAACCCCCCGCAACTAAATAAAGTTATTAGCCCCTAAACCGCCGCTCCTAGACCCCGCCACAACTCTTATAAATGTATTAACCCCTAAACCGCCGCTCCCAGACCCCGCCACAACCTATATTAAACTTATTAACCCCTAATCTGCCCCCCTACACCATCGCCACCTATAATAAATTTATTAACCCCTATCCTGCCCTCCCTACACTGCCGCCACTGTAATAAAATTATTAACCCCTAAACCTAAGTCTAACACTAACCCTAACACCCCCCTAACTTAAATATTAATTAAATAAATCTAAATAATATTTCTCTTATTAACTAAATTAATCCTATTTAAAACTAAATACTTACCTATAAAATAAACCCTAAGATAGCTACAATATAAATAATAATTATATTGTAGCTATCTTAGGATTTATTTTTATTTTACAGGCAAATTTCAATTTATTTTGAATAGGTGCAATAGCTATTAAATAGTTAATAACTATTTAATAGCTACCTAGCTAAAATAAAGAGAAATTTACCTGTAAAATAAAAACTAACCTAAGTTACAATTACACCTAACACTACACTATACTTTAATAAATTAATCCTATTTAAAACTAAATACTTACCTGTAAAATAAACCCTAAGATAGCTACAATGTAATTAATAATGACATTGTAGCTATTTTAGGATTTATATTTATTTTACAGGTAACTTGGTATTTATTTTAGCTAGTTAGAATAGTTATTAAATAGTTATTAACTATTTAATAACTACCTAGCTAAAAGAAATACAAAATTACCTGTAAAATAAATCCTAACCTAAGTTACGATTAAACCTAACACTACACTATCATTAAATTAGTTAAATAAATGAGCTACAAATAACTACAATTAAATTCAATTAAATAAACTAACTAAAGTACAAAACATAAAAAAGCTGGTTACAAAAAATAAAAAAAATAAGTTACAAACATTTAAAAAATATTACAACAATATTAAGCTACTTACACCTAATCTAAGCCCCCTAATAAAATAATAAAGCCCCCCAAAATAAAAAAAATGCCCTACCCTATTCTACATTAAAAAGTTACCAGCTCTATTAACTTACCAGCCCTTAAAAGGGCCTTTTGCGGGGCATGCCCCAAAGAAAACAGCTCTTTTGCCTGTAAAATAAAAATACAACCCCCCCAACATTAAAACCCACCACCCACATACCCCTAATCTAACCCAAACCCCAATTAAATAAACCTAACACTACCCCCCTGAAGATCATCCTACCTTGAGCCGTCTTCAGCCAGCCGACCACCGATGGAACCAAAGAGGAGATCCGGAGCGGCAGAAGTCATCATCCAGGCGGCGCTGAAGAAGTCTTCCATTCGATTGAAGTCATCATCCAGGCGGCGCTGAAAAGGTCTTCCATCCGATTGAAGTCTTCATTCAAGCGGCGTCTTCAATCTTCATCCATTCGGAGCGGAGCCATCTTCAGACGAGCCGACGCGGAGCCATCCTCTTCTTCCCAAAGACTAACGACGAATCAAGGTTCCTTTAAGGGATGTCATCCAAGATGGCGTCCCTTCAATTCCGATTGGCTGATAGGATTCTATCAGCCAATCGGAATTAAGGTAGGAAAAATCAGCCAATCAGATTAAGCTCGCATTCTATTGGCTGTTTTTTTAAATGTTTGTAACTTATTTTTTTTATTTTTGTACTTTAGTTAGTTTATTTAATTGAATTTAATTGTAGTTATTTGTAGCTCATTTATTTAACTAATTTAATGATAGTGTAGTGTTAGGTTTAATTGTAACTTAGGTTAGGATTTATTTTACAGGTAATTTTGTATTTCTTTTAGCTAGGGTACATGTTAGGGTGTTAGGTGTAGACAGCTCCCATAGGAATGAATGGGACGTCTGGCAGCAGCGAACATGAACTTTCGCTATGGTCAGACTCCCATTGATTCCTATGGGATCCGCCGCCTCCAGGGCGGCGGTTTGAAAACCAGGTACGCTGGGCCGGAAAAGTGCCGAGCGTACCTACTAGTTTTTTGATAACTAGCAAAAGTAGTCAGATTGTGCCGAACTTGTGTGTGGAACATCTGTAGTGATGTAAGAATCGATCTGTGTCAGACTGAGTCCGGCGGATCGAAGCTTACGTCACAAAATTCTACTTTTGCCGGTGTCTAGGGCTTGATAACTAAGGTGAATCAGCCTCGCCACAAATACGCTGCAGAATTCCAGCGCATTTGAGGTTGACGGCTTGATAACTAGGGGCCATTGTGTCTAAAAAGAAACAAGTTTATCAGGTAAGCATAAATTTTCTTTTCTTTTTAAAGACATGATGACTCCATGGATTTCATCCTTACTTGTGGAATACAATACCAAAGCTATAGTACACGGATGAAAAGGGAGGGACAAGACAGGGAACCACTGCTTGAAGAACCTTTCTCCCAAAAGCAGCCTCAGCCGAGGCAAAAGTATAAAATTTGTAAAATTTAGAAAAAGTGTGAAGAGAAGACCAAGTAGCAGCCTTGCAAATCTGTTCAACAGAAGCATCATTTTTAAATGCCCATGAGGAAGCCACAGCCCTAGTGGAATGAGCCGTAATTCATTCAGGAGGCTGCTGTCCAGTAGTCTCATATGCAAAATGGATGATACTCTTCATCCAAAAAGAAAGAGAGGTAGCTGTAGCTTTCTGACCCCTATGTTTCCCTGAAAAAATGACAAACAAAGAAGAAGATTGCCGAAAATCCTTAGTCGCTTGTAAGTAAAACTTTAAAGCACGGACTACGTCTAAATTATGTAGCAGACGTTCCTTCTTAGAAGAAGGATTAGGACACAAGAAAGGAACAACAATTTCCTGATTAATATTCTTGTTAGAAAAAACTTTAGGAAGAAAACCAGGTTTTGTACGTAACACCACCTTATCGGAATGGAAAATAAGATAAGGAGAATCATATTGTAAGGCCGAAAGTTCAGATACTCTACGAGCAGAAGAAATAGCAACTAAAAATAAAACTTTCCAAGATAATAACTTAATATCTATGGATGGGTTTACGTGCCTGAATAAAAGTACTTATTACTGAATCAGAAAAACCTTGCTTAGATAAAATTAAGCGTTCAATCTCCAAGCAGTCAGCTGCAGAGAAATTAGATTTGGATGATGGAAGGTACCCTGAATGAGAAGGTCCTTCCTCAATGGAAGCTTCCACGGTGGCCGAGATGACATGTCCACCAGATCGGCATACCAAATCCTGTGAGGCCATGCCGGAGCAATGAGGATCACCAATGCCCTTTCCTGTTTGATTCGAGCAATCACCCGAGGAAGGAGAGCAAACGGAGGGAATACATATGCTAGGCTGAAAACCCAAGGAACTGCCAAGGCATCTATCAGCTCGGCCTGGGGATCTCTGGACCTGAACCCATATCTCTGAAGCTTGGCATTCTGACGAGACGACATAAGGTCCACCTCCGGCCGACTCCATCTGAGAATCAGACTTGAAAAAATTTCCGGATGGAGCTCCCACTCTCCCGGATAAAAAGTCTGCCTGCTCAGAAAATCTGCCTCCCAGTTCTCCACCCCTGGGATGTAGATCGCAGACAGATGGCAAGAGTGAGCCTCTGCCCACTGAATTATTTTGGCTACCTCGAACATCGCTAAGGAACTTCTTGTTCCCCCCTGATGATTGATGTAAGCCACTGTCGTTATGTTGTCAGACTGAAATCTGATAAATCGGGCCAAGGCTAACTGAGGCCAGGCCTGAAGAGCATTGAATATCGCCCTCAACTCTAGAATGTTGATAGGAAGGAGAGATTATGCTTGAGTCCATACTCCCTGAGCCCTTAAAGAGCTCCAGACTGCTCCCCACCCTAATAGGCTAGCATCCGTTGTCACAATCACCCATGGGGGGCTGCGAAAGCATGTCCCCTGGGATAGATGATCCAGCGACAACCACCATAAAAGAGAGTCCCTTGTCTCCTGATCTAGGGTTATTCGAGGAGATAAATATGTATAATCCCCATTCCATTGCCTGAGCATGTTCAGCTGCAGAGGCCTGAGATGAAAACGTGCAAACGGTACGATGTCAATAGCTGCCACCATCAATCCGATTACCTCCATGCACTGAGCCACTGATGGCCGAGGATTGGCCTGAAGGGCTCGACATGTATTCAGAATTTTTAATTTTCTGACCTCCGTCAAAAAAAAATTCATTGACAAAGAGTCGATTAGAGTTCCCAGAAAGGGTACCCTTGTCTGAGGAATTAACAAACTCTTTCCCAGATTTACCTTCCACCCGTGAGATCTCAGGAAGGCTAACACCACCTCGGTATGAGACCTTGCTAGTTGATAAGATGACGCCTGGATCAGAATATTGTCCAGGTAAGGTGCCACTGCAATGACCCGTGGTCTGAGAACTACCAGAAGAGACCCCAGAACTTATGTGAAAATTCTGGGTGCCGTGGCTAGACCGAAAGGGAGAGCTACGAACTGAAAATGTTTGTCCAGAAAGGCAAACCTTAGAAACTTGTGATGATCTCTGTGGATAGGAACATGGAGATATGCATCCTTAAATAAACGCCGGTCAAAAACCTCAGTAAAACACACAGCCTAACACATTGGAGTACTAACTCCTAACAACAATGTCCCCAGCGTCTCGCCCACAGCACCAAATCACAGGGCTAAAAAGTAAGAGCCCATATCATTACAGTCTGTCACGAGTCAAGAGACACAGAGAAATGAGGGAAACCCTTGTCTTAATAAAAGTTTAATTTCCCCACTTATTAAATAGGTAAACATACAGCCGATTCTGAGTTAATCTATGTCTCAGAAAAAATAAAAGACTGCACATACCTTTATGCTGAGCAACAGCAAGACACTTCCCACAGGATCAAGAGGTCTTCTTCCTCCTGTCGTTTAGTGAGAAATACAGGGCCTTAGCTAACATTTGCTAAGACCATAATCAAAAAGGGCAGCACTCAGTATGGGAGGTGCAGTGAGAGTTTAGTCCCACCAGTTCCCATTGCTTTAAAGCCACCTGTAGCTCTACTCTAGAGGCTGACAAGGAATACAGCTACACCCTAAAATAAAATAGCACTCACTGGTACCATTTTAAAAATAACAAACTCTTGATTGAAGAATCTAAACTAACACCTCACTTTACCTCTTCCTATCACTAACACAGGCAAAGAGAATGACTGGAGTGGGAGGGAAGGGAGGAGCTATTTATACAGCTCTGCTGTAGTGCTCTTTGCCTCCTCCTGCTGACCAGGAGGCGTAATCCCACAAGTAAGGATGAAATCCATGGACTCATCGTGTCTTTAAAAAGAAACAAACAAAATGATATATGAATTTGTAATGAAAAACCTCACAGTGTAATTGGTGCAGACCCTTAGTTCAAAAGTTAAATCCAAAAAAAATAAGATAAAAAAAGGAGAAGATACTTGGAGGTAGATGTATTAAGCAGTGAATGCTGCATTCTACACCCATTGTTTCAGGCTCGCCTGAAACGGAAGTTAAGAAGCAGCAGTCGTAAAATACGATCGGGATGATTGACACCCCCCGCTAGCGGCCGATGAGCAGGGGGCAGCATTTAGTGAGGTCGAGCAGACATGATTCGCTACAGCTCGACCATTAATAAATCTACCCCATTATCTCCTCTCAAAAAAAGAAAGGGACTTCAGAACTCTTTTATATGAAAATACAAAATATTTATCTTTAACATAATGTGAAGTTTTGCTGTAGCGGCATGCCCCTTTTCCACAAAGTGTCGTACATCATATGCATTTAGCATCTGTAGATCTCGCAGTGCCGTAAGTCACCCATATAAAAAACATAGTCTCATAAAGCAGAGAAATAAACAATAATAACTTGCAACCAACGTATACGTTTACATTGCTTCTGAGGTTCAAAAGGAATTTATTTATGTTCCCACCTACAGTTAGAAAGAATACATATTGTACCTACCTCCTTTAAGATTTTAAAAGCTTCAATCAAAGCTTTATTGACGGTCCCCACACCTTTTGCCTGTAGCTCGTCCACTAACTGTTTGAAATGCTATGGAGAGACAGAGAGAAAATTAAGAACAAAGATACTGATACACTAAATTCATTAGCAGTCAGCCTCACCTGGCTTCATCACAATATACAAACCACAAGACAACTTACTTTAGTATATACATATAAATAAATATCCCTATGCCCTGCAGAGAATTGCTGGGCGTTAGCATGCAGTGTATTTCAACCAATTCTAGAAACCAATGGATAAATGCTGTTGTACTTCAACTTGAAGGTAAAATGGCTTTTAAAGGGACATTAAACATAAAGGGCTAGATTACGAGTGGCGGGTTTTGCACTCGTTTGGCAAGTTGAAAGTAAATGCGATTGCTTGAGCACAATGAAGTTAACGCGCATCGGGATATCGCAACCTCAGAGCTCTGGTTAACTGTTTGGCGAAACAAAAAAGTGTCACAAAACACATCAAAAATACATTACAAAGTACATTTACACTCATAATAACACCATCTAATAAAAATGATTAAAAAAATATTGCACAATCAAACAACCCCAATACCCCACGTGTCCAAATCTTCCCCCTGCCTCACAATTATTCAGAATAAGAAACCCAAACCTCTATCTGAGATCACGCTTCTCCTAGAGAACACACACGTTAAATGGTTCAGATACCAACAACTCTCGGATTTCCTCTTAAAACACCCCTAAAAAATTCAACTCTCACGCAACCTAACCAGTTTTGAAAGCATTTGCCTCCACGATACTCTGAATAAAGGCCTCCTATCATTCACACATCAACTACTCATGCAAACATACAATACATCCCTCTCCTCCTACACACAGAAATGGGAGAGAGAAATTGGCACTACCCAACCCCACAAAGAGTGGCTAAAAATCTTCACCTCATTGACAAAATCTTCCTCTTCCATATATGTTATGGAAATGAATGTCAAATGTCTATATAGGTGGTATCATACCCCATACCGACTGCATACCATCCTTCCCATGCTTTCACCAGAGTGCTGTAGAGGCTGCAAGGAAGAAGTCACCCCCCACACACATTTGGTGGACATGCCCTACCGCTCAGGCATACTGGGAGGCAATCAAAACAGAATTTGAGAACATTTTATCCGTAACCCTTGAACTAAACATCTGCTTCTTTCTTTTCAACAAATTCACTCAAGTAAAATGTAAATATAACTAGCACTATCAACTATCATGGTAAACTCAGCAAAAAGGCTGATACCAAAAAATTGGAAATTACGAAATCTTCCATCAATCCCTACCTGGAAAGAAATGACCACCCAATCCCTCCAACTAGAAAAATACCATTACACACACAATAAACAAATAGATGATTACCACTCAATCTGCTTACTATGGGAAGAATATCTTAATCAGAAACCTACCTCACCTGCAAATAAAGAAAGAAATACACTACACGTTACCAAGAGATTTGACAAACGACCTATTTACCCCAAATTAGTTAGCTACCCATACGCACACCCTAACAAATAAAACCCATGTTTTCTCCTGCAAGAACCACACCACCTATTTTATATCTTATGAAGGTTAAATTCATGTTTATAACGGATTATTTAATTTATAACCAAACTTTCTGTTAGCAACCTGCCTCATGTAATGTTTGTAAGAAGAAAACTGTTTTGTTCTATGTTTACAAAACAATAGAGACTTTTTGCATATGCAACTACTTTTTACTGTTTGTATTGGTTATGTAATTTTCAATAAAGCATTTGGGAAAAAAAATATTGCACAAAAAAGTTATAAGGGCTCAAAGATATGTATTTATGTAATTATATGTGTATAGGTGTAATTAAAGCCAAATATACACATATAAACACATAAATACATATGTACACATATATAGACATGTATAAGTGCATTGGAGCCCGTTGCAGTTAAGTAGATAAAAACATGTACAATCATATTTATGCAATATTCATTTTTAAAGTGTTTAACTGTGTATTTACAATACATATTTTACATTTCAAGGTTTTGCACATAGCAGAACTTGTTCTATGCACTTTTAAATAGATATTCCTATATATATCAGTATATATATATACCTATTTATAATCATTTATATATAGGTATAAATATACATACTGTAAATATATATATATATATATATATATATATATATATTTGTGCAGAAAAACATCACTCCCTCTTGTTTTTACAATATATGTGTGTATATATATATATATATATATATATATATATATATATATATATCTGTATTTATGAATAGATATAACATATTCTGCTATGTGAAGAACATTGGAATGTGAAATATTAATATTTTCATGTCGGGTGATTGAACTTGAGAATATGCGATCGGGTTTGCGCACAAGTATGGTGTAAGGTTTTCTTACCCCACTTTTTTGCTCAATTGATTTGTATAGGGGAATACGTTATCACGCTTGATATTCTAAATTTCGTTTTTTTCGTGCGATCAAAGATAGTTTACTTTCAACTTGTAATGCGAGTGCTACCCGATGCGTGCAAAAAGCTTACTTATAGCGGAGTTAACATTTTAACAGGATAGTTAAATACCATTCCACTTGTAATCTGGACTTAAATACATTGTATAAACATAGTATTTATGTTATTCCCCACCTACCTCTAAACATGTGTGCCGCCATGTCGAAAAACAAAATTTATGCTTACCTGATAAATATATTTATTTCCAGATATGGTGAGTCCATGGCTTTAGTAATTACTGTTGGGAATATCACTCCTGGCCAACAGGAGGAGGCAAAGAGCACCATAGTTAAACTGCTAAGTATCACTCCCTTACCCACAACCCCCAGTCATTCGACCAAAGGGGAATGGAGAAAAAGGAGTAACACAAGGTGTAGAGGTACCTGAGGTTATAGTCAAAAGAACAACTGTCTTAAAAGATTACTTTCTGTTATAATTTTTAAGCTAAACAACTAACATATTAAAGTTAATAAACATTAATTAAAACCTACTGACCTATATTTTCTCCAAAACGAAGTTTCATAACGTTCTAAAAGTTATATCTTTTATTCGCCGATGATGTCACATTATCCTGCCCACTATTTTCAGCACTGCATGTTCAAAATACTTAAACCAATAACTTTGGCCTAGATTTAGAGTTCGGCGGTAGCCGTCAAAACCAGCGTTAGAGGCTCCTAACGCTGGTTTTGGCCGCCCGCTGGTATTTGGAGTCA
Organism: Bombina bombina; assembly: GCF_027579735.1. Lineage (NCBI taxonomy): Eukaryota > Metazoa > Chordata > Amphibia > Anura > Bombinatoridae > Bombina > Bombina bombina. The sequence goes on from NC_069504.1 coordinate 1,054,174,590, forward strand.
GTGATTAAAGGGTCTAACGCTCACTTTGCAGCCGCGACTTTTCCATACCGCAGATCCCCCTACGCCATTTGCGTAGCCTATCTTTTCAATGGGATCTTTCTAACGCCGGTATTTAGAGTCGTTTCTGCAGTGAGCGTTAGAGCTCTAACGACAAGATTCCAGCCGCCTGAAAATAGCAGGAGTTAAGAGCTTTCTGGCTAACGCCGGTTTATAAAGCTCTTAACTACTGTACCCTAAAGTACACTAACACCCATAAACTACCTATGTACCCCTAAACCGAGGTCCCCCCACATCGCCGCCACTCGATTAAAAATTTTAACCCCTAATCTGCCGACCGCCACCTACGTTATACTTATGTACCCCTAATCTGCTGCCCCTAACCCCGCCGACCCCTATATTACATTTATTAACCCCTAATCTGCCCCCCACAACATCGCCGCCAGCTACTTAAAATAATTAACCCCTAATCTTCCGACCGCAAAGCGCCGCCACCTACGTTATCCCTATGTACCCCTAATCTGCTACCCCTAACACCGCCGACCCCTATATTATATTTATTAACCCCTAACCTGCCCCCCACAACGTCGCCGACACCTGCCTACACTTATTAACCCCTAATCTGCCGAGCGGACCGCACCGCTACTATAATAAAGTTATTAACCCCTAACCCGCCTCACTAACCCTATCATAAATATTATTAACCCCTAATCTGCCCTCCCTAACATCGCCGACACCTAACTTCAATTATTAACCCCTAATCTTCCGATCGGAGCTCACCGCTATTCTAATAAATGTATTAACCCCTAAAGCTAAGTCTAACCCTAACACTAACACCCCCCTAAGTTAAATATAATTTTTATCTAACGAAATAAATTAACTCTTATTAAATAAATTATTCCTATTTAAAGCTAAATACTTACCTGTAAAATAAATCCTAATATAGCTACAATATAAATTATAATTACATTGTAGCTATTTTAGGATTAATATTTATTTTACAGGCAACTTGGTATTTATTTTAACTAGGTACAATAGCTATTAAATAGTTAAGAACTATTTAATAGTTACCTAGTTAAAATAATAACAAATTTACCTGTAAAATAAATCCTAACCTAAGATATAATTAAACCTAACACTACCCTATCAATAAAATAATTAAATAAAATACCTACAATTACCTACAATTAACCTAACACTACACTATCAATAAATTAAATAAACACAATTGCTACAAATAAATACAATTAAATAAACTAGCTAAAGTACAAAAAATAAAAAAGAACTAAGTTACAGAAAATAAAAAAATATTTACAAACATAAGAAAAATATTACAACAATTTTAAACTAATTACACCTACTCTAAGCCCCCTAATAAAATAACAAAGCCCCCCAAAATAATAAATTCCCTACCCTATTCTAAATTAAAAAAGTTACAAGCTCTTTTACCTTACCAGCCCTGAACAGGGCCCTTTGCGGGGCATGCCCCAAGAAGTTCAGCTCTTTTGCCTGTTAAAAAAAACATACAATACCCCCCCCCCCAACATTACAACCCACCACCCACATACCCCTAATCTAACCCAAACCCCCCTTAAATAAACCTAACACTAATCCCCTGAAGATCTTCCTACCTTGTCTTCACCATCCAGGTATCACCGATCCGTCCTGGCTCCAAGATCTTCATCCAACCCAAGCGGGGGTTGGCGATCCATAATCCGGTGCTGAAGAGGTCCAGAAGAGGCTCCAAAGTCTTCATCCTATCCGGCAAGAAGAGGACATCCGGACCGGCAAACATCTTCTCCAAGCGGCATCTTCTATCTTCTTCCATCCGGTGCGGAGAGGGTCCATCTTGAAGCAGGCGACGCGAATCCATCCTCTTCTTCCGATGTCTCCCGACGAATGACGGTTCCTTTAAGGGACGTCATCCAAGATGGCGTCCCTCGAATTCCGATTGGCTGATAGGATTCTATCAGCCAATCGGAATTAAGGTAGGAATTTTCTGATTGGCTGATGGAATCAGCCAATCAGAATATAGTTCAATCCGATTGGCCGATCCAATCAGCCAATCAGATTGAGCTCGCATTCTATTGGCTGATCGGAACAGCCAATAGAATGCGAGCTCAATCTGATTGGCTGATTGGATCAGCCAATCGGATTGAACTTGATTCTGATTGGCTGATTCCATCAGCCAATCAGAAAATTCCTACCTTAATTCCGATTGGCTGATAGAATCCTATCAGCCAATCGGAATTCGAGGGACGCCATCTTGGATGACGTCCCTTAAAGGAACCGTCATTCGTCGGGAGACATCGGAAGAAGAGGATGGATCCGCGTCGCCTGCTTCAAGATGGACCCGCTCCGCACCGGATGGAAGAAGATAGAAGATGCCGCTTGGAGAAGATGTTTGCCGGTCCGGATGTCCTCTTCTTGCCGGATAGGAGGAAGACTTTGGACCCTCTTCTGGACTTCTTCAGTGGATGTCTAGCCCCCGCTTGGGTTGGATGAAGATATCGGAGCCAGGACGGATCGGTGAACCTGGTATGGTGAAGACAAGGTAGGAAGATCATCAGGGGATTAGTGTTAGGTTTATTTAAGGGTGGTTTGGGTTAGATTAGGGGTATGTGGGTGGTGGGTTGTAATGTTGGGGGGGGGGGTATTGTATGTTTTCTTTTACAGGCAAAAGAGCTGAACTTCTTGGGGCATGCCCCGCAAAGGGCCCTGTTCAGGGCTGGTAAGGTAACAGAGCTTGTAACTTTTTAAATTTAGAATAGGGTAGGGAATTTTTTATTTTGGGGGGCTTTGTTATTTTATTAGGGGGCTTAGAGTAGGTGTAATTAGTTTAAAATTGTTGTAATATTTTTCTTATGTTTGTAAATATTTTTTTATTTTCTGTAACTTAGTTCTTTTTTATTTTTTGTACTTTAGCTAGTTTATTTAATTGTATTTATTTGTAGCAATTGTATTTAATTTATTTATTGATAGTGTAGTGTTAGGTTAATTGTAGGTAATTGTAGGTAGTTTATTTAATTATTTTATTGATAGGGTAGTGTTAGGTTTAATTATATCTTAGGTTAGGATTTATTTTACAGGTAATTTTGTAATTATTTTAACTAGGTAACTATTAAATAGTTCTTAACTATTTAATAGCTATTGTACCTAGTTAAAATAAATACCAAGTTGCCTGTAAAATAAATATTAATCCTAAAATAGCTAAAATATAATTATAATTTATATTGTAGCTATATTAGGGTTTATTTTACAGGTAAGTATTTAGCTTTAAATAGGATTAATTTATTTAATAAGAGTTAATTTATTTTGTTAGATGTAAATTATATTTAAGTTAGGGGGGTGTTAGTGTTAGGGTTAGACTTAGCTTTAGGGGTTAATACATTTATTAGAATAGCGGTGAGCTCCGATCGGAAGATTAGGGGTTAATAATTGAAGGTAGGTGTCGGCGATGTTAGGGAGGGCAGATTAGGGGTTAATACTATTTATGATAGGGTTAGTGAGACGGATTAGGGGTTAATAACTTTATTATAGTAGCGCTCAGGTCCGCTCGGCAGATTAGGGGTTAATAAGTGTAGGTAGGTGTCGGCGACGTTGTGGGGGGCAGATTAGGGGTTAATAAATATAACATAGGGGTCGGCGATGTTAGGGCAGCAGATTAGGGGTACATAGGGATAACGTAGGTTGCGGCGGTTTACGGAGCGGAAGATTAGGGGTTAAAAGTGTAATGCAGGGGTCAGCGATAGCGGGGGCGGCAGATTAGGGGTTAATAAGTGTAAGGCTAGGGGTGTTTAGACTCGGGGTACATGTTAGAGTGTTAGGTGCAGACGTAGGAAGTGTTTCCCCATAGGAAACAATGGGGCTGCGTTAGGAGCTGAACGCTGCTTTTTTGCAGGTGTTAGGTTTTTTTTCAGCTCAAACAGTCCCATTGTTTCCTATGGGAGAATCGTGCACGAGCACGTTTTTGATGCCGGCCGCGTCCGTAAGCAACTCTGGTATCGAGAGTTGCATTTGCGGTAAAAATGCCCTACGCTCCTTTTTTGGAGCCTAACGCAGCATTTGTTTGAACTCTCGATACCAGAGTTAAATTTATGGTGCGGCCAGAAAAAAGCCCGCGGAGCGTTAACAGCCCTTTTACCGCCGAACTCTAAATCTAGGCCTTTGTGTTTAAAGCGCCATTTTGAAACCTAGGTATTGTAAACGGATTGGTACAGAGCAAAGGATACCCACGGAGTGGGTTTGGAAAACAATTAAATTTGCAGACAAGATTTCTAATATACGGTAGAGATATGTTAATGAAATTATATTGATAAAAAGCATATTTGGGGTAGTTAGTTAGTAACAGGCATAGAAAATATTTACTTACAGTGGCCCTTTAAAGTAAAGGGTGGGGCCGTGGACTCCCCATATCTGGAAATAAATAAATTTATCAGGTAAGCATACATTTTGTTTTTCTTTCCTAAGATATGGTGAGTCCATGGCTTGAGTAATCGCTGTTGGGAACCAATACCCAAGCTAGAGGATACGGATAAATAGGGAGGGACAAGACAGGCAGTCCTAAACAGAAGGCACCACCGCTTGAAGAACTTTCTTCCAAAAGAAGCCTCAGCCGAGGCAAAAGTATCAAATTTAGAAAATGTGGAAAAAGTATGTAGAGAAGACCAAGTTGCAGCCTTGCAAATTTGTTCCACAGAAGATTCATTATTGAAAGCACAAGAAAAGGAAAAAGCTCTTGTGGAATGAGCCGTAATTCTCTCAGGAGGCTGCTGTCCAGCAGTCTCATAAGCCAAACGAATTATACTTTGTAACCAAAAAGAAAGAGTAGTAGCAGTAGCTTTCTGATCTTTACGTTTCCCAGAGAAACAGACAAAGAGGGCAGAGGACTGGCGAAAATCCTTAGTTGCCAGTAAGTAGAATTTAAGAGCACGTACAACATCCAAATTGTGTAACAAACGTTCTTTGGACGAAGAAGGATTAGGACACAGAGAGGGAACAACAATTTCCTGATTGATATTTCTATTAGAAAAAACCTTAGGAAGGAAACCTAACTTAGAATACCTTATCGGCATGAAAAATAAGATAAGGGAAATCACACTGCAGAGCTGAGAGTTCAGAGACTCTTCAAGCAGAAGTGATAGCAACAAGAAACAAAACCTTCTAAGATAACTTAATGTCTATGGAATGCAATGGCTCAAATGGAGCCAGGTGTAAACTTTAAAGGGACACTGAACCCAAATTGTTTCTTTTGTGATTCAGATAGAACATTCAATCTTAAGCAACTTTCTAATTTACTCCTATTATCATTTTTTCTTCGTTCTTTTCCTACCTTTAATTGAAAAATAAGGCATCTAAGCTTTTTTCTTAGTTCAGCACTATGGACAGCACTTTTTATTGGTGGATGCATTTATCCACCAATCAGCAAGGACAACCCAGGTTGTTCACCAAAAATGGGCCGGCATCTAAACTTACATTTTTGCATTTCAAATAAAGATACCAAGAGAATAAAGAAAATTTGTCCATTTAAGAACAAGTTTAAGGCTCCAAGGAGAAGCAACAGACTTAAAGACAGGCCTGATTTTGACCAAGGCCTGACAAAAAGATTGCACATCTAGCACATCAGCCAAAGGTTTATGTAGTGGAACTGATAAAGCAGAAATCTGACCCTTCAGGGTACTGACTGGCAATCCCTTCTCCAGGCTTTCCTGAAGAAAAGATACAATTCTAGGAATTCTAATTCTACTCCAAGAGTAGCCCTTGGATTCACACCAATAAAGATATTTACGACATATCTTATGGTAAACCTTACTAGTAACAGGCTTGTGAGCCTAAATCATGGTCTCAATGACCGACTCAGAAAAACCACGCTTAGACAGAATTATGCATTCAATCTCCAAGCAGTCAGCTTCAGAGAAACGAGATTTGGATGAAGGAAGGGACCCTGAATCAGGAGGTCCTTCACTGAAGGATGAGCAGTAGCCTGAAGAGAGAGGCAAGAGGAAATTATTTTGTTTTTCCTGACATCTGTCAAAAAAATCTTCATCAATAGAGAATCTATTATAGTCCCTAAGAACACTACTCTTGTAGCAGGGGAAAGGGAGCTTTTTTACAGATTCACATTCCATCCGTGGGAACGAAGAAAAGACAATATCTCTGTGTGAGAATTTGCTCGTTGAAAAGACTGCGTCTGAACCAATATGTCGCAGAGGTAGGGTGCCACAGCAATTCCACGAGAACGGATCACTGCCAAAAGAGCCTCCAGAACCTTTGAAAAAATTCTGGGATCCGTGGCTAGAAAACTGAGGTATTATTTTAATAGCATCATCCTGAGAGACATTAGGCTCAAACATTTTACCTTTATTTTACAAGGTTTTCTTGACACATAAAGAACAAAATTGCATAGGAGCTACAATTTGTGTATCTAAACATAATAAGCATGAATTCATGAGAGCAGGCTCTTGCTCCATATCAGACGTTGTGAAACAGTAAATAAACTTGTATAGATAAGTTTCAAAGATTTTAATATTCAATTAAGATAAGCCAAGGAAAAAATACACTTAAATTTTATACCAAATTAGGATCGATCCCCAGCTAAAATTATGTGAGAAAAGTTAAGAAAAAACTTTTAATAAACATCAAATAAACTTCTAAAATTCTAAAATACCCCTCAGCCAACCCCACACCTCAATTACTGAGGTGCCTTACAACGACTTTTTTCTCAGAAACGTTATGAAGTAAAGCTGGTCATGTGACTGGAACTTCCGAGCTCAAATTACTGCTGCTACACAGAGAGGCACTAAAAATAGCTTCCTTGTACACAGAGTACCAGAAATAACCGTTTTGTCAAACCTGACAGTTTAAAATGTTGCATCGTTTTATTTTAAAGTAAATGGGAAATTAATAAGCAAATAGAAATAGAAAATGTAGCCTTACTTTCAGTTTAAACTTGTATTGGTTTATCAAGTAAATATGTGTCAGAAAATAAAGCCTAATAAAAACATTTTACCCTTTCTGTTTAAAGAGTTTAAATGTTAGTCTCACACATGCTACAGTGCCTGCTTCATGCCCCAGTGCAACCCATACAACAGGATTATCTATGTCCCAATAAAAAAGCAGTGTCTTAATTTGTTAAGTGCATGGTCTCCCCAAATAGAAGAAAAAGCACTTACCTGCTCCGCTGTCCGGTATGTAGACAGTTACAAGGTAAGAGAGTTCTTCACAGAGACCTTTGACAAAGAAAGAACAGAGTAGCCAACTCTGGCATTCTAAACTAGGGCAGCAATTGTTAGGAAAACGCAGTAAGTACGTCTTTACAAGTTACTAACTGCTTTAAAGTCACCACTACCCGACTGCAAGGAATGATGTGGAATATGGCTGTACCCCAAAACTTTCTTGTAGATAAAATCAAAATTTTTCTTCAGACACCTTAACGTCACCTCCTCCATGCACCAAAGGCAAAGAGAATGACAAGGGGTTGTGGGTAAGGGAGTGATACTTAACAGTTTAATTGTGGTGCTCTTTGCCTCCTCCTGCTGGCTAGGAGTGATATTCCCAACAGTAATTACTCAAGCCGAGGACTCACCATATCTTAGGAAAGAAATCTATCTTTCACTACAATCCAGTGCTGACTTGTTTGCACATGTGCAGTAACTCTCCATAAGACACCTGCAGTATAAGCTAGGTTACATAATGGCAGCACCCATGATTAGAGGGAGGTGCATGAAATGTTTTTAGTATTTAGTGTCTCTTTAAGTGTGCCTTAGTCTCCATAGTCTTTTGTTTAGGCAAAACTCTCCATTTAACAGAAAAGGAATAATGTTGCCCTGCCTAAACACAGATTTTTTCTGTTAGGGTAATAAGTGTTTTTGCGTATATTGAGACAATCTTGTCATCTTTCAGTTTGTGAGATAAAACAATGAGATCTGCAGGGGGAAAATTAGAACACGAGGTCTGACAAAGAACAATCGGCTATGCCAATGGCACACCCCTTTTCACCACACCAGCAGAGTCGGGGAAAGTCCTTCTACAATAATGAAAACCATTCACTTTCTTACTTATATGAATTCACAGCGTTTTTTGCACATGCAGTGGTTTTATTATGATTTCTACTGTGCATTCAAAAGTTTTTCTCTTGTGTAATTTCACTATTTTTACGGCTTATGCAGAACAATTTACTATGATTTTCAATGCAATTTAACAATACAATTCTTTACAGCATCTTTTTGTTTCATTATGTAATTTATTCATATGATTTTTAAATTACAATTTTTTTGAGCTATGTTGTAATGTACAGTATGCATCTTAAATGCAGGGAACACCCCTTTGTGAGACACACTGTTCTCAAGGTAAAAACTGCCTTTAGGCTTCATAGTATTGGTGAGATTTCTTTCAGAATCTTGCAAGCGCAGGGACCTTTAGATTAGAGGCTCCAAAACTTTTTTCACATGAGAACCCCATCACACATACATACACACAAATACACTCATACATACACACAAATACACTCATACATACACACACTCATAAATACACAAAAACACTCATACATACACACACATTCATACCATACACACAGACAGTCATACCTGCTCACAAACACTCATATATACAAACAAAAGCACACTCATACATACACACAGACACTCATACATACACACAAATACACTCATACATACACACAAATACACTCATACATACACACACTCATACATACACACACTCATACATACACCCAATCATACATACACACAAATACACTCATACATACACACACACACTCATAAATACACAAAAACACTCATACATACACACACATTCATACCATACACACAGACAGTCATACCTGCTCACAAACACTCATATATACACACAAAAGCACACTCATACATACACTCAGACACTCAGACATACACACAAATACACTAATACATACACACACTCATACATACACACAAATACACTCATACATACGCTCACTCATACATGCACACAAATACACTCATATACACTCATAATACACACACTCATACAAACACACAAATACACTCATACATACACACAAATACACTCATACATACACACAAACACATTCATACATACACACAGACACTCATACATGCTCACAAACACTCATATATAGACACAAAAGCACACTCATACATACACACAGACACTCATACATACACACACTCATACATACACACAAATACACTCATACATACACACAAATACACATACACACACTCATACATACACACACTCATACATACACACAAATACACTCATACATACACACTCATACATACACACAAACACCACACACACAAACACATTCATACATACACACAGACACTCATACATGCTCACAAACACTCATATATACACACAAAGGCACACTTATCATACACACAGACACTCATACATACACACACTCATACATACACACAAATACACTCATACATACACACAAATACACATACACACACTCATACATACACACATTCATACACACACACAAATACACTCATACATACGCACAAACGCATTCATACATACACACAAATACATTCATATATACACACAAATACACTCATACATACACATACTCATACATACACACAAATACTTTCATACATACACACACCCATGCATACACACACACTTATACATACATACACACACTCATACATACAAACACACACTCATACATACACACAAACACATTCAAACATACACACAAACACACTCATACATATACACACACACTCATACATACACACACTCATACACTCATATACACTCATACATACACACAAATACACTCATACATACATAAACACAAAGACTCATATATACAAACACTCATAGATACACACAAATACACTCATACATACACACAAACACACACTCATACATACATACATACATACATACACACAAACACACTTATACATGCACACACACTTATACATGCACACAAACACACTCATACATACACACACACACTCACTCATACATACACACACTCAACGGCCACTTTATTAGGTACACCTGTTTAATTGCTTGGTAACACAAATTGCTAATCAGCAACTCAATGGATTTAGGCATCTAGACGTGGTGAAGACGACTTGCTGAAGTTCAAACCGAGCATCAGAATGGGGAAGAAAGGGGATTTAAGTAACTTTTAAAGTGGCATGGTTGTTGGTGCCAGTGGGTGGCAGTTGTGTGGACGCAAATGCTTTGTTGATGTCAGAGGTCAGAGGAGAATGGGCAGACTGGTTTGAGATGATTGGCAACAGTAACTCAAATAACCACTCGTTACAACCAAGGTATGCAGAATACCATGTCTCTCATCTCACGTTAAACCTTGAAGCAGATGGGCCACAGCAGCAGAAGACTACACCGGGTGCCAATACTGTCAGCTAAGAACAGGAAAATGAGGCTACAATTCGCACAGGCTCACCAAAATTGGTCAATAGAAGATTGGAAAATGTTGCCTGGTCTGATGAGTCTTGATTTCAGCAGCGACGTTCAGATGGTAGGGTCAGCATTTGGCGTAAACAACATGAAAGCATGGATCCATCCTGCCTTGTATCAACGGTTCAGGCTGCTGGTGGTGGTGTTATGGTGTGGGGAATATTTTCTTGCTACACTTTGGGTCCCTTAGTATCAATTGAGCCATGTTTAAATGCCATGGCCTACCTGAGTATTGTTGCTTAACATGTCCATCCCTTTATAACTACAGTGTACCCATCTTCTGATGACTACTTCCAGCAGGATAATGCACCATGTCACAAAGCTCAAATCATCTCAAACTGGTTTCTTGAATATGACAATACTCCAATGGCCTCCACAGTCACCAGATCTCAACTTAATAGAGCACCTTTGGGATGTGGTGGAACAGGAGATTCACATCATGGATGTGCATCCGACAAATCTGCAGCAGCTGCGTGATGCTATCATGTCAATATGGACCAAAATGTCTGAGAAAAGTTTCCAACACCTTGTTGGATATATGCCACGAAGAATTAAGGCAGTTCTGAAGGCAAAAGGGGGTCCAAACCGGTACTAGCAAGGTGCACCTAATAAAGTGGCCGGTGAGTGTACAAAGACACTCATACATACATACACACAGACACTCATACATATGTACACACAAACACACACTCATACATACTACACACAAACACTCAAACATACACACAAACAAACACAAACTCATACATACTACACATGAACACACTCATACATACACACAGACACTCATACATACACACAAACACTCTCATACATACATAAAAACAGTACACTACTACATACACACAAACACTCATCCACACAAACACATTCATACATACACACACAGTCATACATACAAACACCCATACATACACACACACAAACACTCATACATATACAAACATACTCAGTATATTATCAAATGTTTGTGGGGTCCCCAAAAAATCTTTAAGCAACCTCATGGGGGACCTAATCCCCAGTTTAAGATACACAGCTTTAAATAACTAACAATTATACCTAATTTAACTATTAACCTTTTAATGCCGTTATGGCGTTCTATTCCATCCTAACCGTGCTGGGTTATAGCGCCGTTAGGACGGAATAAAATGTCTTGAAGCCAACGGCACTTTCTGGATGCGATCGTGGTCTGGAGAGCGTGTCCAGCGTCATAGGGACGCCCCCTGACCAGATCCCATAACTGAAATCCTGCGATCGTGCACTTCAATTTGTCTACGTCGGAACGTTATTGCGATGTAGACAAATTGACCCTGTCATGAAAAGGTTAACAACTATAACACTTTATAATTATATCAATTTTATTTAATAAAATATTTTAAGAAAAATGTAACTACATTGTTCATTGATAAATTCGTACTCACCATGAGCATTAGTAATCTTATCCAGAGCTATGTAATCACATAGTAAAATACCACAGCATTGCTTCTTGATAGATTTAATTATTGGCAGTATAATCAACCTCAGATTCTGCAACAAATTGTTGTAGCTTAGTATACAGCATAGAAAAAACTCACCTCTCTGTTGTCCCTGTCTGCTTGTACAAGGATGCCCTTAAAACATGGCTCGATATAGTGAACATAGTCATTGTACTGGGACAAAAAGACAGAGAAAAATATTACCAATCTACAATATGATTATAGACAATTTGTTTCAATATCAAACAGGAAACTTAAATTTGCAAAGTAAAATATGTCTTAAAGGACCATTAAACTTGACATTTCAACAATGTATAAAATGTTTCATTACTGCAAGTGAAACATTATTGCAATATACATTTATTATTTATTGTGCTGCCTTTTGCTGTAAAATACATCTAAAACTTGTACTTGTTTTACTTTCTCCAAGGGAAGTTTCAGTTAATACTTTTAGACAATTTATGCAAGCTTTTGTTTACTTCACCCTCCCTCCTGAGATTCTCAGCAGTCACATGTTTGTAAAAAGGTGGATTATCAGTTTTGTATGAACAATTATGATAGGAGAAGCATTCTTTGTAAAAGTAACTTAGTTGAATCAGTGCAGGCTTCCCCAGTCTCTCAACTGAACATGTGCAAAAAGAGTTTGTGCTATATCTGAATATTAGTTTGTGATTGGGAAACCAGTGAAAATGAACAAACATAAAACAATATGCTCATTTGACAAAATAAAGCTGCAGTTTTCATTGCAAAATTATTCTCAGATATGAAGGTTCAAAATCATGTAGTTTACAATTTGTGTTTAGTGACCCCCGCAAAGGAATTAATCATATAAATACCTCCGCTCAGATCCGCTTGTGCGATTAGCACTGCTAATTGGGGATCAGCTGAGGTTTTTGCTTGGAACCCACTTTGCAGGGGATAAACAGACAGTAGTAAAGGGTAAATAGTCTTAACATTACATGCTCTAATTATTTATTCTACTATTATGGCCCTTTAATAAATAAAGGTTTTTTTTATATATTCAAGTGACAAGGAGAGCCCAACTGTTCAATCAATATTTATTATAACATATTTCCTAAAAGACCAATTTAATGGTTAAGCCAAAGTGTAAGCTACTAGCTGTGAAAAAAACTAGCAATACTCATACACCACATACTTGCGGCTAGATTTAGAGTTTGGCGTTAGCTGTCAAAACCAGCGTTAGAGGCTCCTAACGCTGGTTTTGGGCTACCGCTGGTATTTGGAGTCAGTCATTAAAGGGTCTAACGCTCACTTTGCAGCCGCGACTTTTCCATACCGCAGATCCCCCTACGCCAATTGCGTATCCTATCTTTTCAATGGGATCTTTCTAATGCCGGTATTTAGAGTCTTGGCTGAAGTGAGCGTTAGAAATCTAACGACAAAACTCCAGCCGCAGAAAAAAAACAGGAGTTATGAGCTTTTTGGGCTAACGCCGGTTCATAAAGCTCTTAACTACTGTGCTCTAAAGTACACTAACACCCATAAACTACCTATGTACCCCTAAACCGAGGCCCCCCCACATCGCCGCCACTCGATTAAAATTTTTTAACCCCTAATCTGCCGACCGCACACCGCTGCCAGCTACGTTATACTTATGTACCCCTAATCTGCTGCCCCTAACACCGCCGACCCCTATATTAATTAACCCCTAATCTGCCCCCTTCAACGTCGCCGACACCTACCTACACTTATTAATCCCTAATCTGCTGACCGGACCTCACCGCTACTATAATAAATGTATTAACCCCTAAAGCTAAGTCTAACCATAACCTCAAAACCCCCCTAAATTAAATATAATTTAAATCTAACGAAATAAATTAACTCTTATTAAATAAATTATTCCTATTTAAAGCTAAATACTTACCTGTAAAATAAACCCTAATATAGCTACAATATAAATTATAATTATATTGTAGCTATTTTAGGATTAATATTTATTTTACAGGCAACTTTGTAATTATTTTAACCAGGTACAATAGCTATTAAATAGTTAATAACTATTTAATAGCTACCTAGTTAAAATAATTACAAAATTACCTGTAAAATAAATCCTAACCTAAGTTACAATTAAACCTAACACTACACTATCAATAAATTAATTAAATAAAATACCTACAATTAAATACAATTAAATAAACTAACTAAAGTACAAAAAATAAAAAAGAACTAAGTTACAAAAAATAAAAAAATATTTACAAACATTAGAAAAATATTACAACAATTTTAAACTAATTACACCTACTCTAAGCCCCCTAATAAAATAACAAAGCCCCCCAAAATAAAAAAATGCCCTACCCTATTCTAAAATTAAAATAGAAAAGCTCTTTTACCTTACCAGCCCTTAAAAGGGCCATTTGCGGGGCTTGCCCCAAAGAATTCAGCTCTTTTGCCTGGAAAAAAAAACATACAATACCCCCCCCCCAACATTACAACCCACCACCCACATACCCCTAATCTAACCCAAACCCCCCTTAAATAAACCTAACACTAAGCCCCTGAAGATCTTCCTACCTTATCTTCACCTCGCCGGGTATCAGCGATCCGTCCAGGCTCCGATGTCTTCATCCAAGCCCAAGCGGGGGGCTGAAGACATCCATCCTCCGGCTGAAGTCTTGATCCAAGCGGGCAGAAGAGGACATCCGGACCGGCAAACATCTTCATCCAGGAGGCATCTTCTATGTTCTTCCATCCGATGACGACCGGCTCCATCTTGAAGACCTCCACCGCGGATCCATCCTCTTCTTCCGACGACTAGACGACGAATGAAGGTTCCTTTAAGGGATGTCATCCAAGATGGCGTCCCTCGAATTCCGATTGGCTGATAGGATTCTATCAGCCAATCGGAATTAAGGTAGGAGAATTCTGATTGGCTGATGGAATCAGCCAATCAGAATCAAGTTCAATCCAATTGGCTGATCCGATCAGCCAATCAGATTGAGTTCGCATTCTATTGGCTGACAAAACTCTAAATCTAGCCGTTGGTTTGCTATAATTAAACCTTTGCATGACTGCTATAGCTTTGATTAGATTTAAAGGGACAGTAAATGCAGAATTAATGTTACATTCTGTAACATAAGGATAGTCATATCTGTGAAAAATAAACTAAATTAAAACTATGAGCTCCCATCCTCTTAGGCGCTGCAGTTTTTTTAAAATTGCATCACAGCCTTGCTCTATAATCCTAAATGTAGCGTACTCCCATGCTGGATACAGCAGCCAACAGCTTTACCAAGAAAGGGAGCGCTCTACAGTTAGTTGAATGGAGCAATCAGGCTCACTGTGAGTAGACAGTAAGCGTGTGTTGTGATTTAAAAAAAAAAAAAACTATAGCTGCTAAAAGCACAGAGATGCAGGTACAGTAATAAACTTTTGGGGGCTTAAATCTTTTATTTACTTTCTTTTTCACAGGTATGACTAGCCTTATATCATATAATTATGTACCTAGTAGTTCATTCCTATGTTTACTGTCCCTATAATTGTCATGGCCAGGATACTTTATAAGCATTTCCCTTTAAATCTGCACCAACAGATGTATTTAGAATTATTTCATGTCATATTATGCCTCTTGGGGATTATTTTTTTTAAAGATATTGTTGTGCTTCAGCATATGAAGTGTTGTAGTGAGATATGATAAAAATAGACAGCACATATATAGCAAGTTAGAAACAGGGGTTTGTTGTAAATCTGAGAGCTGTTGCACGGATCGAGTGCACAGATGTGCGCTGCTCTATTAATTATATGGAAACACAGGTACCAAAGTCTCTAAGTATTTCTTAGAACAGATCTATATTTACGAAAGGTCTGTAATTCGCTTTTGTCGTTGGCATCTGCCATGCTATAAAGCTAATTATTCCTTTCGTTTCAGCCTCCATTCACCAGCACGACCCAAGATGCCATATAATGACCTTATAGTGTTAGAAATGTTAAAGGGATATTAAACTGCTGGGTATAACTACAGTAGGTCAGTTACTACTCACCATGGGGTATTATACCTGCAGCTCTATTTAAAGTTGTTCTTTATTTTAGCTAATTACAGAATATAGCTAGAAAAGCTCTGCATTTTATACTGGGCGCCGCCATCTTGTAGGTCACCTATTTCTGCATCCTGTGACAGAAGCTGTGCACTTTCTGACAGCTGTAGGAACAGGAGGAAAATACAATAGCATAGTGAGTAGTAACCATTTTATTGTAGTTATATTCAGCAGTTTAATGTCCCTTTAAAGGAACATGAAAGCAAAATTAAACTTTAACATTTCAGACAGAGCATATAATTATAAACAACTTTCCAATTTACTTTCTTATTAAATTGACTTTGTTCACTTCATATCCTTTGTTGAATAACATAATTCAGGAGCGTGCAAGTGTCCTGAGCATTATATAGCGTTCAGAGTCTCAACAATGTATAACATTATTATAAATATTATGATCAATCCCCCCATGCAGTATCGCTCGCCACCCCAACATCCCAAAAAACAACTAAATCAATTTATTGATTTATTGATTTAATCATTTAAAAAAATAAATTGCAATATGTGAAACTGGACCTAAGCAGTACTAATAAGTAAATAAATATATAAATTCCTCCACTGTGGATTAATTTAATATGTTTTTCAATGTGATTCTGGTGTGAAGTTAGCTGGTTATATGGATTTAGGGCTGGTTTAAGAGATTGAGGGCAGCCAACAGGAGCAAAGCAAGGTAAAGACTGAGGAGGAAGCATGGAGGTGCAGACAAATATAAGTTTACTGACTGGAACAGCAGAACTACTATGGGAAGCTGTAAAATCTGAGACAGAGAGAGAGAAAAAAACTATAAAAATAAACCTTACCTTAATGTGTGAAGTATCAGCATGACACTATGAGGCCCATTTATCAAGCTCCGTATGGAGTTTGAAGGGCCGTGTTTCTAGCGAGTCTTCAGACCACTGCTCCCATAACTCTGTCCGCCTGCTCTGATGAGGCGGACAGGAATCGCCGCAATTCAACCCGATCGAATACGATCGGGTTGATTGACACCTCCCTGCTGGCGGCCAGCAGGGGGCGGCGTTGCACCAGCAGCTCTTGTGAGCTGCTGGTGCAAGCTGAATACGGAGAGCGCACTGTCGGATCAGGTCCGCAAGACCTTTCATAAATAGGCCTCTATACATCTTTAGACCGCTGCTTCATAACTTCTGGAAACACAGGGCATCAATCTCCGTACGGAGCTTGATAAAATATGCCCCATGATCCAATTTGTTTAACCGATATGCAGCTCTATTGTATGGTCCCTCAGTAGTGGGCAGTAAAGACATTTACATAGGTACAATATATGTATATAATAGACAGATATCTCATACAGCTAATGAGATCTGAAGGAAACACGAGAAACGGAAATCACACAGCGACACCTAGAAATAACATTTAGATAGTGAGTTCTTTAATGACTGTAAGCTACAGTCATTTTGTCTTCTTAAATGGTCGGGGTTTAAGAGTTTACAGTTCCGTTTTATTTATTGGCGAACAAGATCTTTTGCATGGGGTTTTTACAAACAGAAGTGACAAAAAGTGTGTTTTTAAAATCTTCTTACATTAATAGAAATTCGGCACAAACACAAACTATGTTCTCTACAGTAAGGTGTGGAACTTTAACAAAAACACTTAAAGGGATAGAAAACCCAAATATTTTTTTTGTGACTCAGACAGAGCATATCATTTTAAAGAATTTCCCATTTTACTTCTATTATCAAATTTGTTTTGTTCCCATGATATTCTGTGTTGCAGAGATACCTAGGTAGGCATCTGGAGCACTACATGGCAGGAAATCGTGCTGCTATCTAGTGCTCTTGCAAATGGATAACATTCTTGCAAAACTGCTGCCATATAGGGCTCCAGAAATGGGCCGGCTCCTAAGCTTACATCTCTGCCTTTTAACAAAAGATACCAAAAGAACAAAGAAAAATTGATAATAGCATTAAATTAGAAAGTTGTTTAAAATTGGACGCTTCATCTGAATGAATCAGAAAAGAAAAAGGTTGGGTTTCTTTACCTTTTATGCTTGAAGACGGCGAAGATGCAGTGCTTCACTAACTGATACTTGTAAAGTGTTAAAAAAGGAGGAAAAGCTGCTCTATTGTAGTTGTGCAGCAGTCTAATCCCCTATAATAAACCTTACAATTATTTCTCCTTTAAATTCATGTAACTTTGATACAACATTTTGAAATCATTTAATCAAATCATTTATTTCCTTATCTTAAAATGGATGTTGCTCACGTATTAGATGTGTGACAGGTTTTCAAAAATAGCAACCAAAAAATGAAGAAACACTAAAACAGCAATCCTCAAATCTACTCAACCCTATTAGGGAAACCTCAGACTGTAACACATTAATAAGGTTATTAAAGTGGGAAAAATAAAAACAAATTGAAAAATACGTATGAACAATGGTTACCCCTGGAATAGGCTATAATGCCATTATAACAAACGTGCTACAGTTTAATAAATGGCAGATCATACAGAACTCTATAGAGAACTGAACATTTGCTTTGTTCTCAGAGATAATAGACACAAGTTTAAAGGGACAGTCTACACCAGAATATTTATTGTTTTAAAAGATAGATAATCCCTTTATTACCCTTTATTACCCATTCCCTAGTTTTGCATAACCAACACAGTTATATTAATACATTTTTTAGCTCTGTGATTATCTTGTATCTAAGCCTCTGCAAACTGCCCCTTATTTCAGTTCTCTTGACAGACTTGCAATCAGTGCTGGCTCCTAGGAACTCCACGTGCGTGAGCACAGTGTTACCAATATGAAACACATGAACTAACATACTCTAGTGGTGAAAAACTGTCAAAATACCCTGAGATGAGAGGAGGCCTTCAAGGGCTTAGAAATTAGCATATGAACCTCCTAGGTTAAGCTTTCAATTAAGACTACCAAGAGAACAAAGCAAAATTGGTGATAGATGTAAATTTGAAGATTGTTTAACATGACATGCACTATCTGAATAATTAAAGTTTGTTTTGGACTAGACTGTCCCTTTAAACCCTTTGAGTGTTAAGCACTTTCCCACCTGGGTGCTAAGCTGAATTTTTTTTTTTTATGTTTTTTTTTTTTACAGATCCCCAAGACTTATACTGTTGGAAAGGTTAGGCGATTACCTTTCCAACGGTAGGTCTTGGGGGTCTGTAGCTGCATAGATGCCTGAGATACAGGCTTATAAGCAGCATGACCCCTTTCCCTATACTTTGCATTGTCTATTTTAAATAGTTGCACAGTGACGTCATCACGTGCGTGACGTCACCGCGCAAAACGTGAAGCCTTGGCGATGCCTGTCACTATACAGGCCCGATCGCCTGGGTAAGAGCGGGTGGAAGCCTCTCATTGGCGTCACTAGGGTTGGTGTCACCCAGTGCGGTATGACACCCATGTGCGGTCCGCAGCCCCCGCAGCGGTGACGCCACTTTATATATACATACATACATTATATATATATATATATATATATATGGGTAAACAAGTAGAGTGTTACAGGTCAGAGCTCTTATCTGAAAACAAGCAGCACTAAGGAATGCGCCAGTGAGGGGGAGAATAATCAGCAGCTGTTAAAAAAACAAATAAGATAGGTGAGTATAACTCACCACTATACATATATGTAAAACATGTAAACAAGAGGAAAACAGCGCTTAAAAATTATATTCTAAAACAAATAAAAGCAGAAAAACATATACAAACATATATAAAGTGCAAAGTATGATATATGATAATACAAGTCCAATTGGGTATATACACCAATGATAACAGTGAGCAGTCATTTTTGAGTTTCTATTTTTGGTGCTGCTATATACGTTTATTTTCATCCACAGGGCATACCACCTTAGGAGGACACAAACAGAAGTTAATTTGTTTGCAACTACATACTCCAAGAGGTGGATGAAATATTAAAATATCATGGGAAGAGACAAAGAGAAGTAAATTTGTTTGAAACTATATACTCCAAGAGGTAGATAGATTATTAAAGATATCCTTCATCATACTAGACACATCTCTACCGGAACCCCTTGCAGTGAGGCAACTTACCTCATTAGATTGAGGTAATTTCTGGTAAGGGGATCTACATTATAGAAAGTCACCAATTGGACTTGTATTATCATATATCATACTTTGCACTTTATATATGTGTGTATATGTTTTTCTGCTTTTATTTGTTTTAGAATATAATTTGTAAGCGCTGTTTTCCCCTTGTTTATACACACACACACACATATATATATATATATAAACACACTATACATGTTATGTTATTTATTATTATTAGAGAATTACAAGTTTTAGTGACTACTCTGGACTGTATATATATATACATAGATATACATTCACACACATTGCACTGTATAATGGTGACTAGTGTATACCCTGATATTAAAACACAGTGGTGCATAAGGATCATGAGGTTCTATAAACTGATATTAAGCACTATATAATGATGCTGAGGGGACTGACCCTGATCATGAACATGCTGCTCTGTAAAATGATGCTTTTCTAAAGACTTGTACACTGATAATGTGAATGTTGCATTGCATAATGATGAAGCAGGTACTCTACCTTGTATCAAGATGCACACTGTAGGACAACTGGATATACTATACATGATAAAACACATACAGGCCAGAGAGACCAGTTTTAATTTTAATTTTTACTGTATTAATATACTGTATTAAAAAAACACACACACATATATATATATATATATATATATATATATATGTGTGTGTGTGTGTATATATATATATATATATATATATATATATGTGTGTGTCTGTATATATATGTATATATATATATATATATATATGTGTGTGTGTGTATATATATATATATGTGTGTGTGTATATATATATATATATATATATATATATATATATGTGTGTGTGTGTGTATATATATACAAGGCTCAAAAATTCCACTCGCCAACTCGCAATTGGCGAGTGAAATTTATGCAGTGGCGAGTAAGTTTTTGCTGCAGATCTGGCTCACTATTTAATTGTTCCCCAGGCAGTGGCGGCTCTGAAGCAGCCGCCTAATTAGCCTAATTAGAGAGCCGCCACTGAGTCTGATAGTCTCTTCAGATTGTCTCCTACCCCCTGCCATCCTCACATACCCGCCATGCTAGCCTTGTTGATTCAGGGTTGGGGGCGTGCTGGGTCATGCCCACTTCAGTGTAATATCAGGTCGAAAGGATTGAGCGCGCTCAATTCAAATTGGGAA
>NC_069504.1:1054203310-1054223310 GCF_027579735.1 Bombina bombina
AAGACACAAGCAGAGAAGATTGTAACTTAGACGGGGGAAAAAGTCCAGATTTGGGAATTTGTACCTGTATGTGTTATTTATATATATCAAATTTTTACCAATGATGTGCAAGAACATTTTCAGTCGCACTAACCGGGCAAGCTTAAAATGCAATTGCGCTCTTGCGACAGTGTTTACTTTCAACTTGTAATACGATCGCTATTTCCGCCACGCACAAAAATCCGATATTGCTTCCATGCAACAGTTAGAGCGCCACTTGTAATCCATAGTAAGAGTGAAAAATCCAATCATAAAAGGAGTTTGTCTAAAAGAGTGATTTCTGTCCCTGCTGCAGTTGGGCGTACTATACCTTTAAGGAGACATAGAAGATCAATTAGGCCTTAATTGCAGCAGTCTATCTATATTAGTTATGTGTTTGTATTAAGTTAATTCCTCTTACTTTGGCAATTACTATTTGGATTTACTGGTCTGACTTCTGCGTTCCATGATTACATTTCTGCTTAACCCTTTGTTTAGACTGACCTGGTTTATGATTTTTGCTTGTTTGTGGATTCTGCATTTTGTGTTGCTTTTCCATGTGAGACACTGACCCAGACTGTCTGACTTAGATTACCTTAAGAGAAAAAGAAAATGTAGATCTCCAATGATGCAAACAAGCTTAGTCTTTATAAGATATCCAGGACTGGAACAAAAACACAACAACGTTTCGGGGTCAAAACCCCTTAATCATGTGGTAACACATGATTAAGGGGTTTTGACCCTGAAACGTTGTGGTGTTTGTAATTTGTATATATATATATATATATATATATATATATATATATATATATATATATATATATAAGCATCCAGAAAGAAAAGCACTCACCGGGTCTTATTCAGCAAGAAATACTTTTAATTCGTGACGTTTCGGGGTTGCCCCCGTCCTCAGACAACAATTACAGGTACATACATTTACTCACCCTTTATAAACAAACCCGCTCCCAAGTGCAATCCCGCCGGCGGCGTACCGGAAGTCAGCTGCCGTGCGCAGAACCCTACGTCACCGGTTGCCATAGCAACCAGGACGCCGCCCGGCGGAGTCCCTGTTAGAATAAAACTTAAAATGTGCATTATTTACAGAAGGCTATACAGAAATTATATGCTGGGAAAACAACATTTCGAAATAATGGGCTTAGACATCCTGGTAATAATAAATACCTAAACGGGGAAAAAATTATATTATATCCTAACACCGTAACAAACAAAATGAGCTAAACAAGCCACTTTAAATGTACCATATATTAAGTCTCAAGCCACATAACCTAAGGAATAGCATAGTATCATAATCCATGAATCTGGGTTCAGAAATATAACCCAAAAATAAAAATAAAAAAACATAAAAGTAAAAATAAATATAAAATAATCATAAAAATAAAAGGATACATAAAGAACGAAGAGAGAAATCACCAAGTGAAAAATAATAAAAATAATAAATGAAAAAATATATAATAATAAATAAATAAAAATAAAAATAAATACACATGTAAAATTAGAAATCAAGAAAAGAAATGAAATAAACTAAAATAATCAAATGAAATAAAATATAAATAAAAGTGAGTAAAAACAAAACAAAAAGTAGAAGAAAGCTAGAATAAGAATAAGAGAAAAAGAAGAAGAACCAAGAAACATGCAACTAAATGATATCGAAGGAGGTATTTTACAGAAAACAATGCCAATCCAAGTTGACATTCAGGCCCCGTGGGGCCATAGTGCCCAGATTGTAAATCCATTTAGATTCTCGCTGTAGTAATATTCTTCCTCTGTCACCCCCTCTTGTAAGAGGGGGCACATGATCAATAATGATATACTTTAGATCAGCGACTGAATGTTTCAATAAGGCAAAGTGCCTGGCCACTGGTTGCTCAGAGTCACCACGATCAATAGCTGTTCTTATCGCTGATCTGTGGTTGGCCATTCTTGTACGAAGGTCGTCCACAGTTTTCCCCACATAAAACAAACCGCATACACAGTGTAACAGATACACTATGTATTTGGTTGTACATGTGACCCGATGTCTGATGCTGTAAGTCCTATTCTTGTAGGGATGTCTAAACACTTTACCAGTTGTTAATCCATTACATGTTGTACATCCTAAGCAGCGGTAACAACCAGGTTTAGATTGCAGCCAAGTCTCTTTCATATACTATGGAAGTGTTGGCAAAGAGAAGAGTAAGTTTGACCCTACAAGCTATAACCCCTCTATAAGAACCTTTTCCAGGATGGTACAACAAGATACTTTAAGTCCACATCAAAGGAAGGGTCAGTATAGACATAATCTAACCAAAGATGAAAGAAGCACTCTTATTGACTTACAAGACAACACTTCCATAGTCTTAAGGGAAGCGGACAAAGGGGGTGCCATTGTCATTCAAAATTATACCGATTACAGGGCTGAAATAATGCGACAATTGATGGATAAAGATACCTACAAAAAACTAAGAGGTGATCCTACCAGCATATACAAGAGAAAACTTGACAACATGCTTCAACATTTGCATGAGACTAGTTGTATAGATAGTGACTCCCTGGGCTTCATGACAGTACAACATCCAAGAGTTCCTGTAATCTATACGCTACCAAAGATCCACAAAGATATGGTAACCCCCCCGGGGAGACCTATAGTCTTGGCTATAGGTTCATTGCTTCAGCCAATTGCTATCTATTTGGATAACATACTCCAACCATTAGTTAGGAGTATGGATTCTTTCCTCTTGGATTCAAGCGCTATGATAAGAATACTCAGTACCATCAATGATATACAAGAGGATACCCTGCTGGTCACTATGGACGTGACCAGCTTATACACAATAATACCTAACAATGAGGGGATAGCGGCAGTATGCAGGCAATTGGCCAGATACCCGTATGTGGGTCCACCTGTTGATGTAATCCAGGAACTTCTAACAGCATGCTTGGAGATGAATTACTTTCGGTTCGAGAAAGAATTCTACCTGC
The DNA here is from genome assembly GCF_027579735.1 of Bombina bombina. Taxonomy (NCBI): domain Eukaryota; kingdom Metazoa; phylum Chordata; class Amphibia; order Anura; family Bombinatoridae; genus Bombina; species Bombina bombina. Next base: position 1,054,206,308 of record NC_069504.1, read on the forward strand.
AAATTGCGGGGACTGCCATGGGGTCAAATGTGGCACCCACATATGCCAACTTATTCATGGCAGAATTTGAAACGAGAGGAACGACATTATTCCAGGATGACAGAGTCTCCCATTACAAAAGGTATATAGATGACCTCTTCTTGGTATGGCGAGGCACAGAGGAGGATTTACTATTATGGTTTGTAAGTGTCAATGCAGCACATCCAACTATTAAATTCAAACTGACGTACAACAGCTCGAGTGTGGATTTTCTGGACCTGAGAATTTTCAAAAAAGAAGGTCGATTGTGCACGACACTTTACACAAAAGAAACAGACCGTAATTCTCTACTACATGCCCACAGCTGCCACCCCCCAGCCCTCAAACGTGCTCTACCTTTATCACAATTCAAGAGAACAGCAAGGAACAATACTATAGCTGATCTTCGGGAACAACAAATGCATGCTATGGAATCACGTTTCATTCAGAGGGGGTACAATAAACAAGATCTAGCACTACAGAAGATGGATACATTGAAGCTACAGCAGGAGGATCTACTAACCTACAATGTAACATCTTTGGGAGATAATAGAATGACGTTCTCCACAACCTTCGATGTTGACAAACCAGCTATTGCTGAGAGTATACGCAAACACTGGTCTCTAATTTCTTCAGACCCGGATCTACCATTTGAGGGGACAGCACCTCCTAGAATGGGGTATCGGAGAGCAAGGTCCTTAAGAGATCAGCTTGTCAAGACGGACCCCAGGGGTTGTTATATGAAAGAGACTTGGCTGCAATCTAAACCTGGTTGTTACCGCTGCTTAGGATGTACAACATGTAATGGATTAACAACTGGTAAAGTGTTTAGACATCCCTACAAGAATAGGACTTACAGCATCAGACATCGGGTCACATGTACAACCAAATACATAGTGTATCTGTTACACTGTGTATGCGGTTTGTTTTATGTGGGGAAAACTGTGGACGACCTTCGTACAAGAATGGCCAACCACAGATCAGCGATAAGAACAGCTATTGATCGTGGTGACTCTGAGCAACCAGTGGCCAGGCACTTTGCCTTATTGAAACATTCAGTCGCTGATCTAAAGTATATCATTATTGACCATGTGACAGAGGAAGAATATTACTACAGCGAGAATCTAAATGGATTTACAATCTGGGCACTATGGCCCCACGGGGCCTGAATGTCAACTTGGATTGGCATTGTTTTCTGTAAAATACCTCCTTCGATATCATTTAGTTGCATGTTTCTTGGTTCTTCTTCTTTTTCTCTTATTCTTATTCTAGCTTTCTTCTACTTTTTGTTTTGTTTTTACTCACTTTTATTTATATTTTATATTTTATTTCATTTGATTATTTTAGTTTATTTCATTTCTTTTCTTGATTTCTAATTTTACATGTGTATTTATTTTTATTTTTATTTATTTATTATTATATATTTTTTCATTTATTATTTTTATTATTTTTCACTTGGTGATTTCTCTCTTCGTTCTTTATGTATCCTTTTATTTTTATGATTATTTTATATTTATTTTTACTTTTATGTTTTTTATTTTTATTTTTGGGTTATATTTCTGAACCCAGATTCATGGATTATGATACTATGCTATTCCTTAGGTTATGTGGCTTGAGACTTAATATATGGTACATTTAAAGTGGCTTGTTTAGCTCATTTTGTTTGTTACGGTGTTAGGATATAATATAATTTTTTCCCCGTTTAGGTATTTATTATTCCAGGATGTCTAAGCCCATTATTTCGAAATGTTGTTTTCCCAGCATATAATTTCTGTATAGCCTTCTGTAAATAATGCACATTTTAAGTTTTATTCTAACAGGGACTCCGCCGGGCGGCGTCCTGGTTGCTATGGCAACCGGTGACGTAGGGTTCTGCGCACGGCAGCTGACTTCCGGTACGCCGCCGGCGGGATTGCACTTGGGAGCGGGTTTGTTTATAAAGGGTGAGTAAATGTATGTACCTGTAATTGTTGTCTGAGGACGGGGGCAACCCCGAAACGTCACGAATTAAAAGTATTTCTTGCTGAATAAGACCCGGTGAGTGCTTTTCTTTCTGGATGCTCATATTGTCATTTTAAGCACCCCGGGCAGGCTGAATAAGGACTGTGTTACAGTGAGTGCTTCTACCTCTTGGGATATTATATATATATATATATATATATATATATATATATATATAATTCTATATTACATTATTATAAGACAGATAGGTCAGTGCATTAAAAACTTGAGTGTAATTCCACTATACATTAACAATTGCTCTCTTCTGTGTACTGAATTCCATTACCTCTATACAATAGCAATTTTTCTATTGCACAATATATTCAATAGCGAATTATCAAATCTAAATTAGAACATAAAAATAAAGAGCTAAGCGTAATATAATTATTATTGCAATTGCTATTGTATGGAGGTAACAGAATTCAGTACACAGAAGAGAGCAGTTTTAATGTATAGTGGAATTACGCTCACGTTTTTAATGCACTGACCTATTAGTCTTATAGTAATGTAATATATAATTATATATATATATATATATATATATATATATACAAATTAAATTGAGCCATTTAATGAACTAGCAAAGTTCGACTACTAGGTAGAACATCTCAGTAATAGGGATGTGTAACGCTTATAATATTATAATATTTAGATGTGTATTGATTGGTATGTTGTAGTGAATGGAGGTTCACATTAAATTGAACTGAATAGTAGTGACCAATAGTAGAGGGGGGTGTCAATCTGTCAGACCAATAGGAATTGTGTTTGTATTTTAAATAGAAGGAAGGAATTAGAATCCATAAGCTATGAGTACGACTGTTGCCGAAACGCGAAAGCTGGATCCTTTCCTTCCCTCTGATAAGGTCTTAAAACTACTGTGAATGGTCGACTGAACCCTGTTTTTATGATATGATGTCATTGCTAATAAAAGCTAAGTTAAAATCACCAAGTCCCGGCTGGTGCTCCTCACTTACTCTTCTCTATTCTACTGCACCTATTGGGGATAATGAGCAGAGCGGGTTGGCTTGAAGGGACCGTATTCAATGCCAGGATTTGGGGAAGAGGAATACAAGCCAGAATCACAACAGAAGACGCGGTGGGCGTGAAGCAGTGAGTGACGTCAGACATATGAGACTGAGAGTCAAGGAGGGAGTTAGTACAGTCCGAAAAGCAATGATACAGAGAGTGGCATAGAGGGTAAGCCCTGCACTTGACGGATTCTCCCTAGGACCGATCTCTGCGACAAGGTGAGACACACACTAACCCCTGGGACTCACATACAAGGTGCCATTGAGCCAATATTGCGGTATAACCGCTAATCACTCTGCTTTATCTAACAAGAGGAACAGGAGTTACCAGGATTGGCTATCCTTCCCCTATCCACAAAGTGGCAAGTTAGTAGCCTATTAAGGCATTAAACTAACACTTGAGAAACCTTTTAAAACTTTTAGGTGCCGAGATTAAGACTTTGTTATTTACATAGTACAAGACAGACATCTGATTATATTGGTGTCCTCTCATTTAACATACATTAATTAAAAATATACTGCAGAACTATAAGGAACCCTTAAAGGGACATGACATCCACATTTTCTCTTTCATGATTTAGAAAGAGAATGCAATTTTAAACATCTTTCTAATTTACTTATATTATCTAATTTGTTTTATTCTCTTGATATTCTTTGCTGAAAAGCATATCTAGATATGCTCAGCAGCTGCTGATTGGTTGCTGCACATAGAAGCCTGGTGTGATTGGCTCACCATGTGCATTGCTTTTTCTTCAACTAAGGATATCTAAAAAATGAAGCAAAATAAATAATAGAAGTAAATTGTAATGTTGTTTAAATTTCTATTCTCTATCTGAATCATGAAAGAAAGATTTTGGGTTTAGTGGCCCTTTAACTTAGTTGATACTAAACCAAATTACAGATCATTTGAAACCTTAACATTTTTCTTTTATGGACAAATACATTTATACATGCTTCATAGCTGATGAAAAGGAAGATATTTAATACATGTTTCATGAGATTCAATTAGTTCTGAGACTAAAATTTAAGCCTGTTAGTGCTCCTCAGACACAGCTGGCTAATTCAGATGTGCAGAGCGCCTCTTCCTAAAACTCTATTTAATTGGATACAAATTTCATGATTAATACAACTGTTAGCTAAATTCATATGGAATTATATTTCAGGATAATATCATTTTAACAGATCACAACTATTAACTAAATACAGATACAGGCATAATAATATCTGCATGGAACTCTGGAGTATCTTGATGACTCTGTAATTATATATACTTGGACTTGAATAACATTAAAGGGACAGTAAAGTCATAATTAGTGATTTAGACAGAGCATACAATTTTAAAAAACTTTTAAAAAACTTTCCAATTTCATTCTATTATTTAATTTGCTTCTTTCTCTTGTTATCCTTTGCTGAAAGGTTTATCTAGGTAAGCTTAGGAGCAGCAAATAACCTAGGTTCTAGCTGCTGATTGGTGGCTGCATATATTTAATGATTGTCATTGGCTCGCCCATGTGTTAAGTTAGAAACCAGTAGAGCATTGCTGCATTTTCAACAAAGGATACCAAGAGAATAAAACAAATTTGATCAAAGAAATAAACTGGAAAATTGTTTAAAATTGTATGTTCTACCTAAATCATGAAAGAAAAAAATTGGGTTTCATGTCCCTTTAAAATAAACAAATATTTTTAAAAACTTTGAGAGTTCTATTAACTATTAAAGGAAATCTAGAGGCTTTCAGAAAAGCACCATATAACCTCCATAATTCAAACAGTAAACAAAGGAGGGAGTTACAGCAGTAATTTAAAGGAAATTTGGAAATCAAAAGAAGTTTAGGATTCAAAAAGGATAAAGGAAAGTGTAATAATTTCTCTGCACTAAACTATAAGTACACAACTTAGGATATAACACATTAGAAAAATTGGTGGGAAGAGCACCAAGTAGCAACAGAAAGCACAAGCAAATTAAATGTATGATAACAAATGCAATAAACATGACTGGTAAAATGGGGAGGCAGAAGACAAATTTGATATTATTAGCATAACTTAAACCTGGTGCAATTATTCACATGACCGGGCAGGTAATTTAGAGGGTTATGCCAGGGGCGGAACTACTGGGGGCGCAGAGTTCAAGACTACGACCGGGCCCGGGAGGTTCCCCTCAGGGGGGGGGGGGCAGCTTCAACAAAAACTTCTTTTTCCCCCCCCTTTTTCTTTCCTTTTTTTTATCTTAGCCTCTGCAGACTGCCCCCTTATCTCAGTGTTATTTACAAACTTGCATTTTAACCAATCAGTACCTACTCCTGAATAGCGCCACAGGAGTGAGCACAATGTTATCTATATGGCACACATGAATTAGCAAAACTGTGAACATATGTAAAATTCACTGAGATAAGAGGTGGCATTCAAGGGCTTAGAAATCAGCCTATGAGCCTACCTAGGTTTAGCTTTGAACAAAGAATACAGAGAAAACAAAGCAAATTTGATGATAAAAACAAAATTTATGCTTACCTGATAAATTTCTTTCTCTTGTGGTGTATCCAGTCCACGGGTTCATCCATTACTTGTGAGATATTCTCCTTCCCAACAGGAAGTTGCAAGAGGACACCCACAGCAGAGCTTTCTATATAGCTCCTCCCCTAACCCCCACCTCCAGTCATTCGACCGAAGACAAGTAAGAAAAAGGAGAAACTATAGGGTGCAGTGGTGACTATAGTTTATAAAATAAAAACACCTGCCTTAAAGTGACAGTGCGGGACGTGGCCTGGATACACCACAAGAGAAAGAAATTTATCAGGTAAGCATAAATTTTGTTTTCTCTTGTAAGGTGTATCCAGTCCACGGGTTCATCCATTACTTGTGGGATACCAATACCAAAGCTTTAGGACACGGATGAAGGGAGGGACAAGGCAGGCACTTAAACGGAAGGCACCACTGCCTGTAAGACCTTTCTCCCAAAAATAGCCTCCGAGGAAGCAAAAGTATCAAATTTGTAGAATTTAGAAAAAGTATGAAGCGAAGACCAAGTCGCCACCTTACAAATCTGTTCAACAGAGGCCTCATGTTTAAAAGCCCATGTGGAAGCTACCGCTCTAGTAGAATGAGCTGTAATTCTTTCAGGAGGCTGCTGGCCAGCAGTCTCATAAGCTTAACGGATTATGCTTCTCAGCCAAAAAGAAAGAGAAGTTGCCGAAGCCTTTTGGCCTCTCCTCTTTCCAGAGTAGACAACAAACAATGCAGATGTTTGACGAAAATACTTAGTAGCTTGCAAATAAAACTTTAAAGCACGAACCACGTCAAGATTGTGTAACAGACGTTCCTTCTTTGAAGAAGGATTAGGACACAGTGACGGAACAACAATTTCCTGATTGATATTCCTATTAGATACTACCTTAGGAAGAAACCCAGGTTTGGTACGCAAAACTACCTTATCTGCATGGAAGATCAGATAAGGGGAATCACATTGTAAGGCAGATAACTCTGAAACTCTTCGAGCCGAAGAGATAGCTACTAAAAACAGAACTTTCCAAGATAAAAGCTTGATATCTATGGAATGCAAGGGTTCAAACGGAACCCCTTGAAGAACTTTAAGAACTAAATTTAAACTCCATGGCGGAGCAATAGGTTTAAACACAGGCCTGATTCTAACCAAAGCCTGACAAAACGCCTGAACGTCTGGAACATCAGCCAGACGCTTGTGCAAAAGAATAGACGGAGCAGAAATCTGTCCCTTTAAGGAACTAGCCGATAATCCCTTTTCCAATCCTTCTTGGAGAAAAGATAGAATCCTAGGAATCCTGACCTTACTCCACGAGTAACCCTTGGATTCACACCAACGAAGATATTTACACCATATCTTATGACAGATTTTCCTGGTGACAGGCTTTCGAGCCTGAATCAAGTTATCAATGACCGACTCGGAGAAACCATGTTTTGATAAAATCAAGCGTTCAATCTCCAAGCAGTCAGACGCAGAGAAACTAGATTTGGATGTTTGAATGGACCTTGGAGTAGAAGGTCCTGCCTCAGCGGCAGAGTCCATGGTGGAAAGGATGACATGTCCACCAGATCTGCATACCAAGTCCTGCGTGGCCACGCAGGTGTTATCAAAATCACCAAAGCTCTCTCCTGCTTGATCTTGGCAATCAGACGAGGGAGGAGAGGAAATGGTGGAAACACATAAGACAGGCTGAAGGACCAGGGCACTGTTAGAGCATCAATCAGCATTGCCTGGGGATCCCTTGACCTGGACCCGTAACGAGGAAGCTTGGCGTTCTGACGAGACGCCATCAGATCCAGTTCTGGTTTTCCCCATAGTTGAATCAGCTGGGCAAATACCTCCGGATGGAGCTCCCACTCCCCCGGATGAAAAGTCTGCCGACTTAGAAAGTCCGCCTCCCAGTTCTCTACTCTTGGGATATGGATAGCTGAGAGATGGCAAGAGTGAACCTCTGCCTATAGAATTATCTTGGAAACCTCCATCATTGCCAGGGGACTCCTTGTTCCCCCCTGATGGTTGATATAGGCTACAGTTGTGATATTGTCCGACTGAAATCTGATGAATCTGACCGCAGCTAGTTGAGGCCAAGCCTGAAGAGCATTGAAAATCGCTCTTAGCTCCAGAATGTTTATCGGAAGGAGGGCCTCCTCCTGAGTCCACGAACCCTGAGCCTTCAGGGAATTCCAGACTGCGCCCCAGCCCAGAAGGCTGGCAGCTGTCGTCACTATAGTCCACTCTGGCCTGCGGAAATTCATTCCCCTGGACAGATGGACCCGAGATAACCACCAGAGAAGAGAATCCCTAGTCTCTTGATCCAGATTTAACAGAGGAGACAAATCTGTGTAGTCCCCATCCCACTGATTGAGCATGCAAAGTTGCAGTGGTCTGAGATGTAGGCGGGCAAACGGAACTATGTCCATTGCCGCTACCATTAGGCAGATCATTTCCATACACTGAGCTACTGACGGCCGAGAAGTGGAATGAAGAGCACGGCAAGAAGTTAGAAGCTTTGATATCCTGACCTCTGTCAGAAAAATTTTCATTTCTACCGAATCTATCAGAGTTCCTAGGAAGGAAACTCTTGTGAGAGGAGAGAGTGAACTCTTTTCTCTGTTCACCTTCCACCGTGAGACCTCAGAAAGGGCAGAACAATGTCCGTATGGGACTTGGCGATTTCAAAAGTCGACGCCTGGAACAGGATGTCGTCTAGGTAAGGAGCCACCGCTATACCCCGCTGCCTTAGAACTGCCAGTAGAGACCCTAGAACCTTCGTAAAGATTCTTGGCACCGTGGCTAATCCGAAGGGAAGAGCCACAAACTGGTAATGCCTGTCTAGGAAGGCGAACCTGAGGAACTGATGATGATCTCTGTGAATCGGAATGTGGAGATAAGCATCCTTTAAGTCCACGGTAGTCATATATTGACCCTCCTGGATCATAGGGAGGATGGTTCGGATTGTCTCCATCTTGAAAGATGGGACCCTGAGAAATTTGTTTAGGATCTTGAGATCCAAGATTGGTCTGAACGTTCCCTCTTTTTTGGGAACTATAAACAGGTTTGAATAGAAACCCTGACCCTTTTCCTCCCTTGGAACTGGGTGGATCACTCCCATAACCAGTAGGTCTTGAACGCAACGTAAGAATGCCTCTCTCTTTATCTGGTTTGCAGTTAGTTGTAAGAGGTGAAATCTCCCCTTTGGAGATGAACCTTTGAATTCCAGAAGATATCCCTGGGAAACAATCTCTAGTGCCCAGGGATCCTGGACATCTCTTGCCCAAGTCTGAGCGAAGAGAGAAAGTCTGCCCCCTACTAGATCTGGTCCCGGATCGGGGGCTACTGGTCCCGGATCGGGGGCTACTCCTTCATACTGTCTTAGAGGCAGCAGCAGGTTTTTTGGCCTGCTTCCCCTTGTTCCAATCTTGGTTAGGTCTCCAGACTGGTTTGGACTGGGCGAAATTTCCCTCTTGTTTTGTATAAGAGGAAGCTGAAGCTGCGCCACTCTTGAAGTTTTGAAAGGAACGAAAATTATTCTGTTTGGTGCTTAACTTATTGGACCTATCCTGAGGAAGGTCGTGACCTTTTCCTCCAGTAATATCAGAAATGATCTCCATCAGACCAGGCCCGAATAGGGTCTGTCCCTTGAAGGGGATGTAATAAGAAAGTTATTAAATCACCCGTACTGTCTAACACGCCTCCTAAACATATCCTGACACGTATACCCCTCTATCCGCTATCCCCCCTCACTCTCCTAATAATAATAAATGTATTAACCCCTAAACCGCCGCTCCCGGACCCCGCCGCACCTAATAAAGTTATTAACCCCTAAACCGCAGCTCCCGGACCTCGTCGCCACCTACATTATCTATATTACCCCCTAATGTGAGCCCTCTACACCGCCGCTACCTATTTTATCTATATTACCCCCTAATGTGAGCTCCTACACCGCCGCCATCTATATTACCTACCCCCTAATGTGAGCCCCTTACACCGCCGCCATCTATATTACCTACCCCCTAATGTGAGCCCCTTACAGCGCCGTCATCTATATTACCTACCTCCTAATGTGAGCCCCTTACACCGCCGCCATCTATATTACCTATCCCCTAATGTGAGCCCCTTACACCGCAACCATCTATATTACCTACCCCCTAATGTGAGTTCCTACCCCGCCGCCAGCTATATTAAAATTATTAACTCCTAATTTAATCCCCCTACACCGCCGCCAGCTATATTAAATTAATTTACCCCTAATCTAATCCCCCTACACCGCCGCCAGCTATATTAAATAAATTAACCCCTAATCTAATCCCCCTAAAGTAATCATCTCTATTATCAGCCCTTAAAAGGGCCTTTTGCGTGACATTGCCCAAAAGTAACAGCTCTATTGCCAGCCCTTAAAAGGGCTTTTTGCAGGGCATGCCCCAAAGAAATCAGCTCTTTTACCAGCCCTTAAAAGGGCTTTTTGCGGGGCATTGTCACAAAGAAATCAGCTCTTTTGCATCTAATCTAAATCCCCCTACACCGCCGCCACCTATAATAAATGTATTACCCCCTAATCTAATCCCCCTACACCACCGCCACCTATAATAAATGTATTACCCCCTAATCTAATCCCCCTAGACCACCGCCACCTATATTAAATAGATTAACCCCTAATCTAATCCCCCTACACCGCTGCCACCTATATTAAATAGATTAACCCCTAATCTAATCCCCCTACACCGCCGCCACCTATATTAAATAGATTAAACCCTAATCTAATCCCCCTAAACCACCGCCACCTATATTAAATAGATTAACCCCTAATCTAATCCCCCTACACCGCCGCCACCTATAATAAATGTATTACCCCCTAATCTAATCCCCCTACACCGCCGCCACCTATAATAAATGTATTACCCCCTAATCTAATCCCCCTACACCGCCGCCACCTTTAATAAATGTATTACCCCCTAATCTAATCCCCCTACACCGCCGCCACCTATATTAAATAGATTACCCCCAATCTAATCCCCCTACACTGCCGCCACCTATATTAAATAGATTAACCCCTAATATAATCCCCCTACACCGCCGCCACCTATAATAAATGTATTACCCCCTAATCTAATCCCCCTACACCGCCGCCACCTATAATAAATGTATTACCCCCTAATCTAATCCCCCTACACTGCCGCCACCTATAATAAATGTATTACCCCCTAATCTAATCCCCCTACACCGCCGCCACCTATATTAAATAGATTAACCCCTAATCTAATCCCCCTACACCGCCGCCACCTATATTAAATAGATTAACCCCTAATCTAATCCCCCTACACCGCCGCTACCTATATTAAATAGATTAACCCCTAATCTAATCCCCCTACACCGCCACCAGCTATATTAAATAGATTAACCCCTAATCTAATCCCCCTACACCGCCGCCAGCTATATTAATTATATTAACCCTAATTATATTAGGGTTAATATAGTTACTGTAGTTATTATATTATATATATATTAACTATATTAACCCTAATTATATTAGGGTTAATATAGTTAATATCGTTATTATATTATATATATATATATATATATATATATATATATATATATATATTAAGTATAATAACCCTATCTAACTCTAACATCCCTAACTAAATTCTTATTAAAATAAATCTAATTAATATTAATATTATTCATTAAAATATTCATATTTAAATCTAAATACTTACCTATAAAATAAACCCTAAGGCCTAGATTTGGAGTTCGGCGGTAAAAGGGCTGTTAACGCTCCGCGGGCTTTTTTCTGGCCGCACCATAAAATTAACTCTGGTATCGAGAGTTCAAACAAATGCTGCGTTAGGCTCCAAAAAAGGAGCGTAGAGCATTTTTACCGCAAATACAACTCTCGATACCAGAGTTGCTTACGGACGCGGCCGGCCTCAAAAACGTGCTCGTGCACGATTCCCCCATAGGAAACAATGGGGCTGTTTGAGCTGAAAAAAAACCTAACACCTGCAAAAAAGCAGCGTTCAGCTCCTAACGCAGCCCCATTGTTTCCTATGGGGAAACACTTCCTACGTCTGCACCTAACACTCTAACATGTACCCCGAGTCTAAACACCCCTAGCCTTACACTTATTAACCCCTAATCTGCCGCCCCCGCTATCGCTGACCCCTGCATATTTTTTTAAACCCCTAATCTGCCGCTCCGTAAACCGCCGCCACCTACGTTATCCCTATGTACCCCTAATCTGCTGCCCCTAACACCGCCGACCCCTATATTATATTTATTAACCCCTAATCTGCCCCCCACAACGTCGCCGACACCTGCCTACACTTATTAACCCCTAATCTGCCGAGCGGACCTGAGCGGTACTATAATAAAGTTATTAACCCCTAATCCGCCTCACTAACCCTATCATAAATAGTATTAACCCCTAATCTGCCCTCCCTAACATCGCCGACACCTAACTTCAATTATTAACCCCTAATCTTCCGATCGGAGCTCACCGCTATTCTAATAAATGGATTAACCCCTAAAGCTAAGTCTAACCCTAACACTAACACCCCCCTAAGTTAAATATAATATTTATCTAACGAAATAAATTAACTCTTATTAAATAACTTATTCCTATTTAAAGCTAAATACTTACCTGTAAAATAAATCCTAATATAGCTACAATATAAATTATAATTATATTATAGCTATTTTAGGATTAATATTTATTTTACAGGCAACTTTGTAATTATTTTAACCAGGTACAATAGCTATTAAATAGTTAAGAACTATTTAATAGTTACCTAGTTAAAATAATAACAAATTTACCTGTAAAATAAATCCTAACCTAAGTTATAATTAAACCTAACACTACCCTATCAATAAAATAATTAAATAAACTACCTACAATTACCTACAATTAACCTAACACTACACTGTCAATAAATTAATTAAACACAATTCCTACAAATAAATACAATTAAATAAACTAGCTAAAGTACAAAAAATAAAAAAGAACTAAGTTACAGAAAATAAAAAAATATTTACAAACATAAGAAAAATATTACAACAATTTTAAACTAATTACACCTACTCTAAGCCCCCTAATAAAATAACAAAGCCCCCCAAAATAAAAAATTCCCTACCCTATTCTAAATTAAAAAAGTTAAAAGCTCTTTTACCTTACCAGCCCTGAACAGGGCCCTTTGCGGGGCATGCCCCAAGAATTTCAGCTCTTTTGCCTGTAAAAAAAAACATACAATACCCCCCCCCAACATTACAACCCACCACCCACATACCCCTAATCTAACCCAAACCCCCCTTAAATAAACCTAACACTAAGCCCCTGAAGATCTTCCTACCTTGTCTTCACCATCCAGGTATCACCGATCCGTCCTGGCTCCAAGATCTTCATCCAACCCAAGCGGGGGTTGGCGATCCATAATCCGGTCCAGAAGAGGCTCCAAAGTCTTCCTCCTATCCGGCAAGAAGAGGACATCCGGACCGGCAAACATCTTCTCCAAGCGGCATCTTCGATCTTCTTCCATCCGGAGCGAAGCGGCAGGATCCTGAAGACATCCAGCGCGGAACATCCATCCGGACCGACGACTGAAAGACGAATGACTGTTCCTTTAAGGGACGTCATCCAAGATGGCGTCCCTCGAATTCCGATTGGCTGATAGGATTCTATCAGCCAATCGGAATTAAGGTAGGAATTTTCTGATTGGCTGATGGAATCAGCCAATCAGAATCTAGTTCAATCCGATTGGCCGATCCAATCAGCCAATCAGATTGAGCTCGCATTCTATTGGCTGATCGGAACAGCTAGTTTATTTAATTGTATTTATTTGTAGGAATTGTGTTTAATTAATTTATTGATAGTGTAGTGTTAGGTTAATTGTAGGTAATTGTAGGTAGTTTATTTAATTAATTTATTGATAGGGTAGTGTTAGGTTTAATTATAACTTAGGTTAGGATTTATTTTACAGGTAAATTTGTTATTATTTTAACTAGGTAACTATTAAATAGTTCTTAACTATTTAATAGCTATTGTACCTGGTTAAAATAATTACAAAGTTGCCTGTAAAATAAATATTAATCCTAAAATAGCTATAATATAATTATAATTTATATTGTAGCTATATTAGGATTTATTTTACAGGTAAGTATTTAGCTTTAAATAGGAATAATTTATTTAATAAGAGTTAATTTATTTCGTTAGATAAAAATTATATTTAACTTAGGGGGGTGTTAGTGTTAGGGTTAGACTTAGCTTTAGGGGTTAATCCATTTATTAGAATAGCGGTGAGCTCCGGTCGGCAGATTAGGGGTTAATAATTGAAGTTAGGTGTCGGCGATGTTAGGGAGGGCAGATTAGGGGTTAATACTATTTATGATAGGGTTAGTGAGGCGGATTAGGGGTTAATACATTTATTATAGTAGCGCTCAGGTCCGCTCGGCAGATTAGGGGTTAATAAGTGTAGGCAGGTGTCGGCGACGTTGAGGGGGGCAGATTAGGGGTCAATAAATATAATATAGGGGTCGGCGATGTTAGGGGCAGCAGATTAGGGGTACATAGGGATAACGTAGGTGGCGGCGATTTGCGGTCGGAAGATTAGGGGTTAATTATTTTAAGTAGCTGGCGGCGACGTTGTGGGGGGCAAGTTAGGGTTTAATAAATGTAATACAGGGGTCGGCGGGGTTAGGGGCAGCAGATTAGGGGTACATAAATATAACGTAGGTGGCGGTCGGCAGATTAGGGGTTAAAAATTTTAATCGAGTGGCGGCGGTGTGGGGGGAGCTCGGTTTAGGGGTACATAGGTAGTTTATGGGTGTTAGTGTACTTTAGGGTACAGTAGTTAAGAGCTTTATGAACCGGCGTTAGCCAGAAAGCTCTTAACTCCTGCTATTTTCAGGCAGCTGGAATCTTGTCGTTAGAGCTCTAACGCTCACTTCAGAAACGACTCTAAATACCAGCGTTAGAAAGATCCCATTGAAAAGATAGGCTACGCAAATGGCGTAGGGGGATCTGCGGTATGGAAAAGTCGAGGCTGTAAAGTGAGCGTTAGACCCTTTAATCACTGACTCCAAATACCAGCGGGCGGCCAAAACCAGCGTTAGGAGCCTCTAACGCTGGTTTTGACGGCTACCGCCGAACTCCAAATCTAGGCCTAAGATAGCTACAATGTAATTAATAATTAAATTGTAGCTATTTTAGGGTTTATATTTATTTTACAGGTAACTTGGTATTTATTTTAACTAGGTACAATAGCTAATAAATAGTTAATAACTATTTAATAGCTACCTAGTTAAAATAATTACCAATTTACCTGTAAAATAAATCCTAACCTAAGTTACAAATACACCTACACTATCAATAAATTAAATAAACTACATATATCTAAACTAAACTACAATTAAATACACTAAACTAAATTACAAAAAAAACAAACACTAAATTACAAAAAATAAAAAAAGATTACAAGAATTTTAAGCTAATTACACCTATTCTAAGCCCCCTAATAAAATAACAAAGCCCCCCAAAATAAAAAAAATTCCCTACCCTAATCTAAATTACAAAAGTTAACAGCTCTATTACCAGCCCTTAAATGGGACTTTTGTGGGGCATGCCCCAAAGAAATCAGCTCTTTTTCCTGTAAAAAAAACAACACCCCCCCATTACAACCCACCACCCACATACCCCTATTCTAACCCACCCAATCCCCCCTTAAAAAAACCTAAGTCTAACCCCCAAGTGCTCCTTACCTGTCCTGAAGACCGGTGGAGAAGGTCCTGTTCCAGGCGGTGACTTCTTCTTCTTCCAGGATCCAGCCAGCGCGGAGCAGAGGAGTTGAAGACCGATGACCGCAGAGCTGAAGACCGTCCATCTAGAACTGAAGACCGGCGATGCTGGAACTAAAGATCGGCGATGCTGGAACCGAAGACCTCTGGAACTGAAGACCGGAGCCGGAACGTGGAGGATCCTCTTCATACGATCGCCGCCGTACAGTGAATAGGAATTCAAGGTACGCGATTAAAAATGGCGTCCCTTGAATTCCTATTGGCTGATTTGAGCCTTCAAATTCAAATCAGCCAATCGGATGCAAGCTACTTTAATTCTATTGGCTGATTTGAATAGCCAATAGAATAAGAGCAACTGTAATTCTATTGGCTATTCTAATCAGCCAATAGAATTACAGTAGCTCTTATTCTATTGGCTATTCAAATCAGCCAATAGAATTAAAGTAGCTCGCATCCGATTGGCTGATTTGAATTTGAAGGCTCAAATCAGCCAATAGGAATTCAAGGGACCCATTTTTAATCGCGTACCTTGAATTCCTATTCAGTGTACGGCGGCGATCGTATGAAGAGGATCCTCCACGTTCCGGCTCCGGTCTTCAGTTCCAGAGGTCTTCGGTTCCAGCGTCGCCGATCTTCAGTTCCAGCATCGCCGGTCTTCAGTTCCAGATGGACGGTCTTCAGCTCCGCGGTCAACGGTCTTCAACTCCTCCGCTCCGCACCAGCTGGATCCTTCTCCGCTGGTCTTCAGGACAGGTAAGGAGCACTTGGGGGTTAGACATAGGTTTTTTAAGGGGGGATTGGGTGGGTTAGAATAGGGGTATGTGGGTGGTGGGTTGTAATGGGGGGGTGTTGTTTTTTTTACAGGCAAAAGAGCTGATTTCTTTGGGGCATGCCCCACAAAAGGCCCTTTTAAGGGCTGGTAATAGAGCTGTTAACTTTTGTAATTTAGATTAGGGTAGGGAATTTTTTTTATTTTGGGGGGCTTTGTTATTTTATTAGGGGGCTTAGAATAGGTGTAATTAGCTTAAAATTCTTGTAATCTTTTTTTATTTTTTGTAATTTAGTTTAGTGTATTTAATTGTAGTTTAGTTTAGATATTTGTAGTTTATTTAATTTATTGATAGTGTAGGTGTATTTGAAACTTAGGTTAGGATTTATTTTACAGGTAAATTGGTAATTATTTTAACTAGGTAGCTATTAAATAGTTATTAACTATTTAATAACTATTGTATCTAGTTAAAATAAATACCAAGTTACCTGTAAAATAAATATAAACCCTAAAATAGCTACAATGTAATTATTAATTACATTGTAGCTATCTTAGAGTTTATTTTATAGGTAAGTATTTAGATTTAAATAGGAATATTTTAATGAATAATATTAATATTAATAAGAATTTAGTTAGGGATGTTAGAGTTAGATAGGGTTATTATACTTAATATATATATATATATAATATAATAACGATATTAACTATATTAACCCTAATATAAGTAGGGTTAATATAGTTAATATAGCTGGCGGTGGTGTAGGGGGATTAGATTAGGGGTTGATCTATTTAATATAGGTGGCGGCGGTGTAGGGGGATTAGATTAGGGGGTAATACATTTATTATAGGTGGCGGCGGTGTAGGGGGATATAGATTAGATGCAAAAGAGCTGATTACTTTGTGAC